>NW_028234004.1:635000-905136 GCF_037954325.1 Fistularia commersonii
CCCCGCGGAGAGGGAGTACCAGGGCCTGGAGCCTGATTCGCTTATGTCCAGCAGTTCAGGAGTACCAGGGCCGGAACGGAGGAGCGGAGGAGCGGAGGAGCGGAGGAGCGGAGGAGCGGAGGAGCGGAGGACCGGAAGACCGGAGGACCGGAGGACCGGAGGAGAGCTGAATCCAGACGACAATTCGCCTGAGTCCCGCGGAAAGGGAGTACCAGGGCCTGGAGCCTGATTCGCTTATGTCTAGCAGTTCAGGAGTACCAGGGCCCGGAGCGGAGGAGCGGAGGAGCGGAGGAGAGGACGGGAGGAGAAGCGGAGGAGAGCGGAAGCCCGGCCAACAATTCGCCGAAGTCCCGCGGAGAGGGAGTACCAGGGCCTGGAGCCTGATTCGCTTATGTCCAGCAGTTCAGGAGTACCAGGGCCGGAACGGAGGAGCGGAGGAGCGGAGGAGCGGAGGAGCGGAGGAGTGGAGGAGCGGAGGAGCGGAGGAGCGGAGGAGCGGAGGAGCGGAGGAGCGGAGGAGCGGAGGAGCGGAGGACCGGAGGAACGGAGGACCGGAGGAGAGCTGAATCCGGTCGACAATTCGCCTGAGTCCCGCGGAAAGGGAGTACCAGGGCCAGAAGCGTGATTTAATGATATCCAGCAGTTCAGGAGTACCAGGGCCGGAGCGGAGGAGCGGAGGAGCGGAGGATCGGAGGAGCGGAGGAGCGGAGGAGCGGAGGAGCGGAGGAGCGGAGGACCGGAGGACCGGAGGACCGGAGGAGAGCTGAATCCGGCCGACAATTCGCCTGAGTCCCGCGGAAAGGGAGTACCAGGGCCAGAAGCGTGATTTAATGATGTCCAGCAGTTCAGGAGTACCAGGGCCAGAGCGGAGGAGCGGAGGAGCGGAGGAGCGGAGGAGCGGAGGAGCGGAGGAGCGGAGGAGAGCGGAAGCCCGGCCGAATATTTGCCTAAGTCCCGCGGAAAGGGAGTACCAGGGCCAGGAACGTGCTTCGCTTATGTCTAGCAGTTCAGGAGTACCAGGGCCTTGAGTTGAGGTGCGGAGGAGTGGATGAGAGGAGAAGCGGAGGAGAGCGGAAGCCTTGCCGACAATTCGCCTGAGTCCAGCGGAAAGGGAGTACCAGGGCCTGGAGCCTGATTCGCTTATGTCTAGCAGTTCAGGAGTACCAGGGCCCGGAGCGGAGGAGCGGAGGAGCGGATGAGAGGGGAAGCGGAGGAGAGCGGAAGCCCGGCCGACAATTCGCCTAAGCCCCGCGGAGAGGGAGTACCAGGGCCAGAAGCGTGATTTAATGATGTTCAGCAGTTCAGGAGTACCAGGGCCGGAGCGGAGGAGCGGGGAAGCCCGGCCGACAATTCGCCTGAGTCCAGCGGAAAGGGAGCACCAGGGCCTGGAGCCTGATTCGCTCATGTCTAGCAGTTCAGGAGTACCAGGGCCCGGAGCGGAGGAGCGGAGGAGCGGATGAGCAGAAGAACGTTTAAGCAGTGGAGCGGAGGAGCGGAGGAGTGGATGAGAGGAGAAGCGGAGGAGAGCGGAAGCCCTTCCGACAATTCGCCTGAGTCCAGCGGAAAGGGAGTACCAGGGCCTGGAGCCTGATTCGCTCATGTCTAGCAGTTCAGGAGTACCAGGGCCCGGAGCGGAGGAACGGAGGAGCGGAGGAGCGGAGGAGCGGATGAGCGGATGAGCTGAGGAGAGCGGAAGCCCGGCCGGCAATTCGCCGAAGTCCCGCGGAGAGGGAGTACCAGGGCCTGAAGCCTGATTCGCTTATGTCCAGCAGTTCAGGAGTACCAGGGCCGGAACGGAGGAGCGGAAGAGCGGAGGACCGGAGGAGCGGAGGACCGGAGGACCGGAGGACCGGAGGAGAGCTGAATCCGGCCGACAATTCGCCTGAGTCCCGCGGAAAGGGAGTACCAGGGCCATAAGCGTGATTTAATGATGTCCAGCAGTTCAGGAGTACCAGGGCCGGAGCGGAGGAGCGGAGGACCGGAGGACCGGAGGACCGGAGGACCGGAGGACCGGAGGACCGGAGGACCGGAGGACCGGAGGAGAGCTGAATCCGGCCGACAATTCGCCTGAGTCCCGCGGAAAGGGAGTACCAGGGCCAGAAGCGTGATTTAATGATGTCCAGCAGTTCAGGAGTACCAGGGCCGGCGCGGCGGAGCGGAGGAGCGGAGGAGCGGAGGAGCGGAGGAGAGCGGAAGCCCGGCCGAATATTTGCCTAAGTCCCGCGGAAAGGGAGGACCAGGGCCAGGAACGTGATTCGCTTATGTCTAGCAGTTCAGGAGTACCAGGGCCTGGAGTTGAGGTGCGGAGGAGTGGATGAGAGGAGAAGCAGAGGAGAGCGGAAGCCTTGCCGACAATTCGCCTGAGTCCAGCGGAAAGGGAGTACCAGGGCCTGGAGCCTGATTCGCTTATGTCTAGCAGTTCAGGAGTACCAGGGCCCGGAGCGGAGGAGCGGAGGAGCGGATGAGAGGAGAAGCGGAGGAGAGCGGAAGCCCGGCCGACAATTCGCCTAAGCCCCGCGGAGAGGGAGTACCAGGGCCTGGAGCCTGATTCGCTCATGTCCAGCAGTTCAGGAGTACCAGGGCCGGAACGGAGGAGCGGAGGAGCGGAGGAGCGGAGGAGCGGAGGAGCGGAGGACCGGAGGACCGGAGGAGCGGAGGAGCGGATGAGCGGAGGACCGGAGGACCGGAGGACCGGAGGAGAGCTGAATCCGGCCGACAATTCGCCTGAGTCCCGCGGAAAGGGAGTACCAGGGCCAGAAGCGTGATTTAATGATGTCCAGCAGTTCAGGAGTACCAGGGCCGGAGCGGAGGAGCGGAGGAGCGGAGGAGAGCGGAAGCCCGGCCGAATATTTGCCTAAGTCCTGCGGAAAGGGAGGACCAGGGCCAGGAACGTGATTCGCTTATGTCTAGCAGTTCAGGAGTACCAGGGCCTGGAGTTGAGGTGCGGAGGAGTGGATGAGAGGAGAAGCAGAGGAGAGCGGAAGCCTTGCCGACAATTCGCCTGAGTCCAGCGGAAAGGGAGTACCAGGGCCTGGAGCCTGATTCGCTTATGTCTAGCAGTTCAGGAGTACCAGGGCCCGGAGCGGAGGAGCGGAGGAGCGGATGAGAGGAGAAGCGGAGGAGAGCGGAAGCCCGGCCGACAATTCGCCTAAGCCCCGCGGAGAGGGAGTACCAGGGCCTGGAGCCTGATTCGCTTATGTCCAGCAGTTCAGGAGTACCAGGGCCGGAACGGAGGAGCGGAGGAGCGGAGGAGCGGAGGAGCGGAGGAGCGGAGGAGCGGAGGACCGGAAGACCGGAGGACCGGAGGACCGGAGGAGAGCTGAATCCAGACGACAATTCGCCTGAGTCCCGCGGAAAGGGAGTACCAGGGCCTGGAGCCTGATTCGCTTATGTCTAGCAGTTCAGGAGTACCAGGGCCCGGAGCGGAGGAGCGGAGGAGCGGAGGAGAGGATGGGAGGAGAAGCGGAGGAGAGCGGAAGCCCGGCCAACAATTCGCCGAAGTCCCGCGGAGAGGGAGTACCAGGGCCTGGAGCCTGATTCGCTTATGTCCAGCAGTTCAGGAGTACCAGGGCCGGAACGGAGGAGCGGAGGAGCGGAGGAGCGGAGGAGCGGAGGAGCGGAGGAGCGGAGGAGCGGAGGAGCGGAGGAGCGGAGGAGCGGAGGAGCGGAGGAGCGGAGGACCGGAGGAACGGAGGAACGGAGGACCGGAGGAGAGCTGAATCCGGTCGACAATTCGCCTGAGTCCCGCGGAAAGGGAGTACCAGGGCCAGAAGCGTGATTTAATGATATCCAGCAGTTCAGGAGTACCAGGGCCGGAGCGGAGGAGCGGAGGAGCGGAGGATCGGAGGAGCGGAGGAGCGGAGGAGCGGAGGACCGGAGGACCGGAGGACCGGAGGACCGGAGGAGAGCTGAATCCGGCCGACAATTCGCCTGAGTCCCGCGGAAAGGGAGTACCAGGGCCAGAAGCGTGATTTAATGATGTCCAGCAGTTCAGGAGTACCAGGGCCGGAGCGGAGGAGCGGAGGAGCGGAGGAGAGCGGAAGCCCGGCCGAATATTTGCCTAAGTCCCGCGGAAAGGGAGGACCAGGGCCAGGAACGTGATTCGCTTATGTCTAGCAGTTCAGGAGTACCAGGGCCTTGAGTTGAGGTGCGGAGGAGTGGATGAGAGGAGAAGCAGAGGAGAGCGGAAGCCTTGCCGACAATTCGCCTGAGTCCAGCGGAAAGGGAGTACCAGGGCCTGGAGCCTGATTCGCTTATGTCTAGCAGTTCAGGAGTACCAGGGCCCGGAGCGGAGGAGCGGAGGAGCGGATGAGAGGAGAAGCGGAGGAGAGCGGAAGCCCGGCCGACAATTCGCCTAAGCCCCGCGGAGAGGGAGTACCAGGGCCTGGAGCCTGATTCGCTTATGTCCAGCAGTTAAGGAGTACCAGGGCCGGAACGGAGGAGCGGAGGAGCGGAGGAGCGGAGGAGCGGAGGAGCGGAGGACCGGAGGACCGGAAGACCGGAGGACCGGAGGACCGGAGGAGAGCTGAATCCAGACGACAATTCGCCTGAGTCCCGCAGAAAGGGAGTACCAGGGCCTGGAGCCTGATTCGCTTATGTCTAGCAGTTCAGGAGTACCAGGGCCCGGAGCGGAGGAGCGGAGGAGCGGAGGAGAGGATGGGAGGAGAAGCGGAGGAGAGCGGAAGCCCGGCCAACAATTCGCCGAAGTCCCGCGGAGAGGGAGTACCAGGGCCTGGAGCCTGATTCGCTTATGTCCAGCAGTTCAGGAGTACCAGGGCCGGAACGGAGGAGCGGAGGAGCGGAGGAGCGGAGGAGCGGAGGAGTGGAGGAGCGGAGGAGCGGAGGAGCGGAGGAGCGGAGGAGCGGAGGAGCGGAGGAGCGGAGGAGCGGAGGACCGGAGGAACGGAGGACCGGAGGAGAGCTGAATCCGGTCGACAATTCGCCTGAGTCCCGCGGAAAGGGAGTACCAGGGCCAGAAGCGTGATTTAATGATATCCAGCAGTTCAGGAGTACCAGGGCCGGAGCGGAGGAGCGGAGGAGCGGAGGATCGGAGGAGCGGAGGAGCGGAGGAGCGGAGGAGCGGAGGAGCGGAGGACCGGAGGACCGGAGGACCGGAGGAGAGCTGAATCCGGCCGACAATTCGCCTGAGTCCCGCGGAAAGGGAGTACCAGGGCCAAAAGCGTGATTTAATGATGTCCAGCAGTTCAGGAGTACCAGGGCCAGAGCGGAGGAGCGGAGGAGCGGAGGAGCGGAGGAGCGGAGGAGCGGAGGAGAGCGGAAGCCCGGCCGAATATTTGCCTAAGTCCCGCGGAAAGGGAGTACCAGGGCCAGGAACGTGCTTCGCTTATGTCTAGCAGTTCAGGAGTACCAGGGCCTTGAGTTGAGGTGCGGAGGAGTGGATGAGAGGAGAAGCGGAGGAGAGCGGAAGCCCTTCCGACAATTCGCCTGAGTCCAGCGGAAAGGGAGTACCAGGGCCTGGAGCCTGATTGGCTTATGTCTAGCAGTTCAGGAGTACCAGGGCCCGGAGCGGAGGAGCGGAGGAGCGGATGAGAGGGGAAGCGGAGGAGAGCGGAAGCCCGGCCGACAATTCGCCTAAGCCCCGCGGAGAGGGAGTACCAGGGCCAGAAGCGTGATTTAATGATGTTCAGCAGTTCAGGAGTACCAGGGCCGGAGCGGAGGAGCGGGGAAGCCCGGCCGACAATTCGCCTGAGTCCAGCGGAAAGGGAGCACCAGGGCCTGGAGCCTGATTCGCTCATGTCTAGCAGTTCAGGAGTACCAGGGCCCGGAGCGGAGGAGCGGAGGAGCGGATGAGCAGAAGAACGTTTAAGCAGTGGAGCGGAGGAGCGGAGGAGTGGATGAGAGGAGAAGCGGAGGAGAGCGGAAGCCCTTCCGACAATTCGCCTGAGTCCAGCGGAAAGGGAGTACCAGGGCCTGGAGCCTGATTCGCTCATGTCTAGCAGTTCAGGAGTACCAGGGCCTGGAGCGGAGGAACGGAGGAGCGGAGGAGCGGAGGAGCGGATGAGCGGATGAGCTGAGGAGAGCGGAAGCCCGGCCGGCAATTCGCCGAAGTCCCGCGGAGAGGGAGTACCAGGGCCTGAAGCCTGATTCGCTTATGTCCAGCAGTTCAGGAGTACCAGGGCCGGAACGGAGGAGCGGAAGAGCGGAGGACCGGAGGAGCGGAGGAGCGGAGGACCGGAGGACCGGAGGAGAGCTGAATCCGGCCGACAATTCGCCTGAGTCCCGCGGAAAGGGAGTACCAGGGCCATAAGCGTGATTTAATGATGTCCAGCAGTTCAGGAGTACCAGGGCCGGAGCGGAGGAGCGGAGGAGCGGAGGAGCGGAGGAGCGGAGGAGCGGAGGACCGGAGGACCGGAGGACCGGAGGACCGGAGGACCGGAGGACCGGAGGAGAGCTGAATCCGGCCGACAATTCGCCTGAGTCCCGCGGAAAGGGAGTACCAGGGCCAGAAGCGTGATTTAATGATGTCCAGCAGTTCAGGAGTACCAGGGCCGGCGCGGCGGAGCGGAGGAGCGGAGGAGCGGAGGAGCGGAGGAGCGGATGAGCAGAAGAACGTTTAAGCAGTGGAGCGGAGGAGCGGAGGAGTGGATGAGAGGAGAAGCGGAGGAGAGCGGAAGCCCTTCCGACAATTCGCCTGAGTCCAGCGGAAAGGGAGTACCAGGGCCTGGAGCCTGATTCGCTCATGTCTAGCAGTTCAGGAGTACCAGGGCCCGGAGCGGAGGAACGGAGGAGCGGAGGAGCGGATGAGCGGATGAGCGGATGAGCTGAGGAGAGCGGAAGCCCGGCCGGCAATTCGCCGAAGTCCCGCGGAGAGGGAGTACCAGGGCCTGAAGCCTGATTCGCTTATGTCCAGCAGTTCAGGAGTACCAGGGCCGGAACGGAGGAGCGGAAGAGCGGAGGACCGGAGGAGCGGAGGACCGGAGGACCGGAGGACCGGAGGAGAGCTGAATCCGGCCGACAATTCGCCTGAGTCCCGCGGAAAGGGAGTACCAGGGCCAGAAGCGTGATTTAATGATGTCCAGCAGTTCAGGAGTACCAGGGCCGGAGCGGAGGAGCGGAGGAGCGGAGGACCGGAGGACCGGAGGACCGGAGGACCGGAGGACCGGAGGACCGGAGGACCGGAGGAGAGCTGAATCCGGCCGACAATTCGCCTGAGTCCCGCGGAAAGGGAGTACCAGGGCCAGAAGCGTGATTTAATGATGTCCAGCAGTTCAGGAGTACCAGGGCCGGCGCGGCGGAGCGGAGGAGCGGAGGAGCGGAGGAGCGGAGGAGAGCGGAAGCCCGGCCGAATATTTGCCTAAGTCCCGCGGAAAGGGAGGACCAGGGCCAGGAACGTGATTCGCTTATGTCTAGCAGTTCAGGAGTACCAGGGCCTGGAGTTGAGGTGCGGAGGAGTGGATGAGAGGAGAAGCAGAGGAGAGCGGAAGCCTTGCCGACAATTCGCCTGAGTCCAGCGGAAAGGGAGTACCAGGGCCTGGAGCCTGATTCGCTTATGTCTAGCAGTTCAGGAGTACCAGGGCCCGGAGCGGAGGAGCGGAGGAGCGGATGAGAGGAGAAGCGGAGGAGAGCGGAAGCCCGGCCGACAATTCGCCTAAGCCCCGCGGAGAGGGAGTACCAGGGCCTGGAGCCTGATTCGCTCATGTCCAGCAGTTCAGGAGTACCAGGGCCGGAACGGAGGAGCGGAGGAGCGGAGGAGCGGAGGAGCGGAGGAGCGGAGGACCGGAGGACCGGAGGAGCGGAGGAGCGGATGAGCGGAGGACCGGAGGACCGGAGGACCGGAGGAGAGCTGAATCCGGCCGACAATTCGCCTGAGTCCCGCGGAAAGGGAGTACCAGGGCCAGAAGCGTGATTTAATGATGTCCAGCAGTTCAGGAGTACCAGGGCCGGAGCGGAGGAGCGGAGGAGCGGAGGAGAGCGGAAGCCCGGCCGAATATTTGCCTAAGTCCTGCGGAAAGGGAGGACCAGGGCCAGGAACGTGATTCGCTTATGTCTAGCAGTTCAGGAGTACCAGGGCCTGGAGTTGAGGTGCGGAGGAGTGGATGAGAGGAGAAGCAGAGGAGAGCGGAAGCCTTGCCGACAATTCGCCTGAGTCCAGCGGAAAGGGAGTACCAGGGCCTGGAGCCTGATTCGCTTATGTCTAGCAGTTCAGGAGTACCAGGGCCCGGAGCGGAGGAGCGGAGGAGCGGATGAGAGGAGAAGCGGAGGAGAGCGGAAGCCCGGCCGACAATTCGCCTAAGCCCCGCGGAGAGGGAGTACCAGGGCCTGGAGCCTGATTCGCTTATGTCCAGCAGTTCAGGAGTACCAGGGCCGGAACGGAGGAGCGGAGGAGCGGAGGAGCGGAGGAGCGGAGGAGCGGAGGAGCGGAGGACCGGAAGACCGGAGGACCGGAGGACCGGAGGAGAGCTGAATCCAGACGACAATTCGCCTGAGTCCCGCGGAAAGGGAGTACCAGGGCCTGGAGCCTGATTCGCTTATGTCTAGCAGTTCAGGAGTACCAGGGCCCGGAGCGGAGGAGCGGAGGAGCGGAGGAGAGGATGGGAGGAGAAGCGGAGGAGAGCGGAAGCCCGGCCAACAATTCGCCGAAGTCCCGCGGAGAGGGAGTACCAGGGCCTGGAGCCTGATTCGCTTATGTCCAGCAGTTCAGGAGTACCAGGGCCGGAACGGAGGAGCGGAGGAGCGGAGGAGCGGAGGAGCGGAGGAGCGGAGGAGCGGAGGAGCGGAGGAGCGGAGGAGCGGAGGAGCGGAGGAGCGGAGGAGCGGAGGACCGGAGGAACGGAGGAACGGAGGACCGGAGGAGAGCTGAATCCGGTCGACAATTCGCCTGAGTCCCGCGGAAAGGGAGTACCAGGGCCAGAAGCGTGATTTAATGATATCCAGCAGTTCAGGAGTACCAGGGCCGGAGCGGAGGAGCGGAGGAGCGGAGGATCGGAGGAGCGGAGGAGCGGAGGAGCGGAGGAGCGGAGGACCGGAGGACCGGAGGACCGGAGGAGAGCTGAATCCGGCCGACAATTCGCCTGAGTCCCGCGGAAAGGGAGTACCAGGGCCAGAAGCGTGATTTAATGATGTCCAGCAGTTCAGGAGTACCAGGGCCGGAGCGGAGGAGCGGAGGAGCGGAGGAGAGCGGAAGCCCGGCCGAATATTTGCCTAAGTCCCGCGGAAAGGGAGGACCAGGGCCAGGAACGTGATTCGCTTATGTCTAGCAGTTCAGGAGTACCAGGGCCTGGAGTTGAGGTGCGGAGGAGTGGATGAGAGGAGAAGCAGAGGAGAGCGGAAGCCTTGCCGACAATTCGCCTGAGTCCAGCGGAAAGGGAGTACCAGGGCCTGGAGCCTGATTCGCTTATGTCTAGCAGTTCAGGAGTACCAGGGCCCGGAGCGGAGGAGCGGAGGAGCGGATGAGAGGAGAAGCGGAGGAGAGCGGAAGCCCGGCCGACAATTCGCCTAAGCCCCGCGGAGAGGGAGTACCAGGGCCTGGAGCCTGATTCGCTTATGTCCAGCAGTTAAGGAGTACCAGGGCCGGAACGGAGGAGCGGAGGAGCGGAGGAGCGGAGGAGCGGAGGAGCGGAGGACCGGAGGACCGGAAGACCGGAGGACCGGAGGACCGGAGGAGAGCTGAATCCAGACGACAATTCGCCTGAGTCCCGCAGAAAGGGAGTACCAGGGCCTGGAGCCTGATTCGCTTATGTCTAGCAGTTCAGGAGTACCAGGGCCCGGAGCGGAGGAGCGGAGGAGCGGAGGAGAGGATGGGAGGAGAAGCGGAGGAGAGCGGAAGCCCGGCCAACAATTCGCCGAAGTCCCGCGGAGAGGGAGTACCAGGGCCTGGAGCCTGATTCGCTTATGTCCAGCAGTTCAGGAGTACCAGGGCCGGAACGGAGGAGCGGAGGAGCGGAGGAGCGGAGGAGCGGAGGAGTGGAGGAGCGGAGGAGCGGAGGAGCGGAGGAGCGGAGGAGCGGAGGAGCGGAGGAGCGGAGGAGCGGAGGACCGGAGGAACGGAGGACCGGAGGAGAGCTGAATCCGGTCGACAATTCGCCTGAGTCCCGCGGAAAGGGAGTACCAGGGCCAGAAGCGTGATTTAATGATATCCAGCAGTTCAGGAGTACCAGGGCCGGAGCGGAGGAGCGGAGGAGCGGAGGATCGGAGGAGCGGAGGAGCGGAGGAGCGGAGGAGCGGAGGAGCGGAGGACCGGAGGACCGGAGGACCGGAGGAGAGCTGAATCCGGCCGACAATTCGCCTGAGTCCCGCGGAAAGGGAGTACCAGGGCCAAAAGCGTGATTTAATGATGTCCAGCAGTTCAGGAGTACCAGGGCCAGAGCGGAGGAGCGGAGGAGCGGAGGAGCGGAGGAGCGGAGGAGCGGAGGAGAGCGGAAGCCCGGCCGAATATTTGCCTAAGTCCCGCGGAAAGGGAGTACCAGGGCCAGGAACGTGCTTCGCTTATGTCTAGCAGTTCAGGAGTACCAGGGCCTTGAGTTGAGGTGCGGAGGAGTGGATGAGAGGAGAAGCGGAGGAGAGCGGAAGCCTTGCCGACAATTCGCCTGAGTCCAGCGGAAAGGGAGTACCAGGGCCTGGAGCCTGATTGGCTTATGTCTAGCAGTTCAGGAGTACCAGGGCCCGGAGCGGAGGAGCGGAGGAGCGGATGAGAGGGGAAGCGGAGGAGAGCGGAAGCCCGGCCGACAATTCGCCTAAGCCCCGCGGAGAGGGAGTACCAGGGCCAGAAGCGTGATTTAATGATGTTCAGCAGTTCAGGAGTACCAGGGCCGGAGCGGAGGAGCGGGGAAGCCCGGCCGACAATTCGCCTGAGTCCAGCGGAAAGGGAGCACCAGGGCCTGGAGCCTGATTCGCTCATGTCTAGCAGTTCAGGAGTACCAGGGCCCGGAGCGGAGGAGCGGAGGAGCGGATGAGCAGAAGAACGTTTAAGCAGTGGAGCGGAGGAGCGGAGGAGTGGATGAGAGGAGAAGCGGAGGAGAGCGGAAGCCCTTCCGACAATTCGCCTGAGTCCAGCGGAAAGGGAGTACCAGGGCCTGGAGCCTGATTCGCTCATGTCTAGCAGTTCAGGAGTACCAGGGCCTGGAGCGGAGGAACGGAGGAGCGGAGGAGCGGAGGAGCGGATGAGCGGATGAGCTGAGGAGAGCAGAAGCCCGGCCGGCAATTCGCCGAAGTCCCGCGGAGAGGGAGTACCAGGGCCTGAAGCCTGATTCGCTTATGTCCAGCAGTTCAGGAGTACCAGGGCCGGAACGGAGGAGCGGAAGAGCGGAGGACCGGAGGAGCGGAGGAGCGGAGGACCGGAGGACCGGAGGAGAGCTGAATCCGGCCGACAATTCGCCTGAGTCCCGCGGAAAGGGAGTACCAGGGCCATAAGCGTGATTTAATGATGTCCAGCAGTTCAGGAGTACCAGGGCCGGAGCGGAGGAGCGGAGGAGCGGAGGAGCGGAGGAGCGGAGGAGCGGAGGACCGGAGGACCGGAGGACCGGAGGACCGGAGGACCGGAGGACCGGAGGAGAGCTGAATCCGGCCGACAATTCGCCTGAGTCCCGCGGAAAGGGAGTACCAGGGCCAGAAGCGTGATTTAATGATGTCCAGCAGTTCAGGAGTACCAGGGCCGGCGCGGCGGAGCGGAGGAGCGGAGGAGCGGAGGAGCGGAGGAGAGCGGAAGCCCGGCCGAATATTTGCCTAAGTCCCGCGGAAAGGGAGGACCAGGGCCAGGAACGTGATTCGCTTATGTCCAGCAGTTCAGGAGTACCAGGGCCTGGAGTTGAGGTGCGGAGGAGTGGATGAGAGGAGAAGCAGAGGAGAGCGGAAGCCTTGCCGACAATTCGCCTGAGTCCAGCGGAAAGGGAGTACCAGGGCCTGGAGCCTGATTCGCTTATGTCTAGCAGTTCAGGAGTACCAGGGCCCGGAGCGGAGGAGCGGAGGAGCGGATGAGAGGAGAAGCGGAGGAGAGCGGAAGCCCGGCCGACAATTCGCCTAAGCCCCGCGGAGAGGGAGTACCAGGGCCTGGAGCCTGATTCGCTCATGTCCAGCAGTTCAGGAGTACCAGGGCCGGAACGGAGGAGCGGAGGAGCGGAGGAGCGGAGGAGCGGAGGAGCGGAGGACCGGAGGAGCGGAGGAGCGGATGAGCGGAGGACCGGAGGACCGGAGGACCGGAGGAGAGCTGAATCCGGCCGACAATTCGCCTGAGTCCCGCGGAAAGGGAGTACCAGGGCCAGAAGCGTGATTTAATGATGTCCAGCAGTTCAGGAGTACCAGGGCCGGAGCGGAGGAGCGGAGGAGCGGAGGAGAGCGGAAGCCCGGCTGAATATTTGCCTAAGTCCCGCGGAAAGGGAGGACCAGGGCCAGGAACGTGATTCGCTTATGTCTAGCAGTTCAGGAGTACCAGGGCCTGGAGTTGAGGTGCGGAGGAGTGGATGAGAGGAGAAGCAGAGGAGAGCGGAAGCCTTGCCGACAATTCGCCTGAGTCCAGCGGAAAGGGAGTACCAGGGCCTGGAGCCTGATTCGCTTATGTCTAGCAGTTCAGGAGTACCAGGGCCCGGAGCGGAGGAGCGGAGGAGCGGATGAGAGGAGAAGCGGAGGAGAGCGGAAGCCCGGCCGACAATTCGCCTAAGCCCCGCGGAGAGGGAGTACCAGGGCCTGGAGCCTGATTCGCTTATGTCCAGCAGTTCAGGAGTACCAGGGCCGGAACGGAGGAGCGGAGGAGCGGAGGAGCGGAGGAGCGGAGGAGCGGAGGAGCGGAGGACCGGAGGACCGGAAGACCGGAGGACCGGAGGACCGGAGGAGAGCTGAATCCAGACGACAATTCGCCTGAGTCCCGCGGAAAGGGAGTACCAGGGCCTGGAGCCTGATTCGCTTATGTCTAGCAGTTCAGGAGTACCAGGGCCCGGAGCGGAGGAGCGGAGGAGCGGAGGAGAGGATGGGAGGAGAAGCGGAGGAGAGCGGAAGCCCGGCCAACAATTCGCCGAAGTCCCGCGGAGAGGGAGTACCAGGGCCTGGAGCCTGATTCGCTTATGTCCAGCAGTTCAGGAGTACCAGGGCCGGAACGGAGGAGCGGAGGAGTGGAGGAGCGGAGGAGCGGAGGAGCGGAGGAGCGGAGGAGCGGAGGAGCGGAGGACCGGAGGACCGGAGGAACGGAGGACCGGAGGAGAGCTGAATCCGGTCAACAATTCGCCTGAGTCCCGCGGAAAGGGAGTACCAGGGCCAGAAGCGTGATTTAATGATATCCAGCAGTTCAGGAGTACCAGGGCCGGAGCGGAGGAGCGGAGGAGCGGAGGATCGGAGGAGCGGAGGAGCGGAGGAGCGGAGGACCGGAGGACCGGAGGACCGGAGGACCGGAGGAGAGCTGAATCCGGCCGACAATTCGCCTGAGTCCCGCGGAAAGGGAGTACCAGGGCCAGAAGCGTGATTTAATGATGTCCAGCAGTTCAGGAGTACCAGGGCCGGAGCGGAGGAGCGGAGGAGCGGAGGAGCGGAGGAGCGGAGGAGCGGAGGAGCGGAGGAGAGCGGAAGCCCGGCCGAATATTTGCCTAAGTCCCGCGGAAAGGGAGTACCAGGGCCAGGAACGTGCTTCGCTTATGTCTAGCAGTTCAGGAGTACCAGGGCCTTGAGTTGAGGTGCGGAGGAGTGGATGAGAGGAGAAGCGGAGGAGAGCGGAAGCCTTGCCGACAATTCGCCTGAGTCCAGCGGAAAGGGAGTACCAGGGCCTGGAGCCTGATTCGCTTATGTCTAGCAGTTCAGGAGTACCAGGGCCCGGAGCGGAGGAGCGGAGGAGCGGATGAGAGGGGAAGCGGAGGAGAGCGGAAGCCCGGCCGACAATTCGCCTAAGCCCCGCGGAGAGGGAGTACCAGGGCCAGAAGCGTGATTTAATGATGTTCAGCAGTTCAGGAGTACCAGGGCCGGAGCGGAGGAGCGGGGAAGCCCGGCCGACAATTCGCCTGAGTCCAGCGGAAAGGGAGCACCAGGGCCTGGAGCCTGATTCGCTCATGTCTAGCAGTTCAGGAGTACCAGGGCCCGGAGCGGAGGAGCGGAGGAGCGGATGAGCAGAAGAACGTTTAAGCAGTGGAGCGGAGGAGCGGAGGAGTGGATGAGAGGAGAAGCGGAGGAGAGCGGAAGCCCTTCCGACAATTCGCCTGAGTCCAGCGAAAGGGAGTACCAGGGCCTGGAGCCTGATTCGCTCATGTCTAGCAGTTCAGGAGTACCAGGGCCCGGAGCGGAGGAACGGAGGAGCGGAGGAGCGGAGGAGCGGATGAGCGGATGAGCTGAGGAGAGCGGAAGCCCGGCCGGCAATTCACCTGAGTCCCGCGGAGAGGGAGTACCAGGGCCTGAAGCGTCATTTAATGATGTTCAGCAATTCAGGAGTACCAGGGTAAGGTGCGGAGGAGCGGAGGAGCGGAGGGGCGGATGAGTGGATGAGCGGACGAGCGGAGGAGAGAGGAAGCCCGGCCCACATTTCGCCTAACTCCTGCGGAGAGGGAGTACCAGGGCCTGGAGCCTGATTCGCATATGTCCAGCAGTTCAGGAGTACCAGGGCCGTAGCGGAGGAGCGGAGGAGCGGAGGAGAGCGGAAGCCCGGCCGAATATTTGCCTAAGTCCCGCGGGGAGGGAGTACCAGGGCCTGGAGCCTGATTCGTTTATGTCTAGCAGTTCAGGAGTACCAGGGCCCGGAGCGGAGGAGCGGAGGAGCGGATGAGAGGAGAAGCGGTGGAGAGCGGAAGCCCGGCCGACAATTCGCCTGAGTCCCGCGGATTGGTAGTACCAGGGCCAGGAGCGTGGCAGCGGAGGAGCAGATGAGCAGAAGAGCGGAGGAGCGGAGGATCGGAGGAGCGGAAGAGCGGAGAAGCGGAGGAGCGGAGGAGCGGATGAGCGGAGGAGCGGAGGTGAGCGGAAGCCCGGCCGACAATTCGCCTGAGTCCCGCGGAGAGGGAGTACCAGGGCGAGAAGCGTCATTTAATGATGTTCAACAATTCAGGAGTACCAGGGCAAGATGCGGAGGAGCGGAAGAGCGGAGGGGCGGATGAGCGGAGGAGCGGACGAGCGGAGGAGAGAGGAAGCCCGGCCCACATTTCGCCTAAGTCCCGCGGGGAGGGAGTACCAGGGCCTTGACCCTGATTCGCATATGTCCAGCAGTTCAGGAGTACCAGAACCGGAGCGGAGGAGCGGTGGAACGGATGAGCAGAAGAACGTTTAAGCAGTGGAGCGGAGGAGCGGAGGAGCGGAGGTGAGCGGAAGCCCGGCCGACAATTCGCCTGAGTCCAGCGGAGAGGGAGTACCAGGGCCAGGTACGTGATTCGCTTATGTCTAGCAGTTCAGGAGTACCAGGGCCCGGAGCGGAGGAACGGAGGAGCGGAGGTGCGGAGGAGCGGAGGAGCGGATGAGCTGAGGAGAGCGGAAGCCCGGCCGGCAATTCACCTGAGTCCCGCGGAGAGGGAGTACCAGGGCCGGAAGCGTGATTTAATGATGTTCAGCAATTCAGGAGTACCAGGGCAAGGTGCGGAGGAGCGGAGGGGCGGATGAGTGGAGGATTGGAGGAGCGGAGGAGAGCGGAAACCCGGCCCATATTTCGCCTAAGTCCTGCGGAGAGGGAGTACCAGGGCCTGGAGCCTGATTCGCTTATGTCCAGCAGTTCAGGAGTACCAGGGCCGGAACGGAGGAGCGGAGGAGCGGAGGAGCGGAGGAGCGGAGGAGCGGAGGACCGGAGGAGCGGAGGAGCGGAGGAGCGGAGGAGCGGATGAGCTGAGGAGAGCGGAAGCCCGGCCGGCAATTCACCTGAGTCCCGCGGAGAGGGAGTACCAGGGCCGGAAGCGTGATTTAATGATGTTCAGCAATTCAGGAGTACCAGGGCAAGGTGCGGAGGAGCGGAGGGGCGGATGAGTGGAGGATTGGAGGAGCGGAGGAGAGCGGAAACCCGGCCCATATTTCGCCTAAGTCCTGCGGAGAGGGAGTACCAGGGCCTGGAGCCTGATTCGCTTATGTCCAGCAGTTCAGGAGTACCAGGGCCGGAACGGAGGAGCGGAGGAGCGGAGGAGCGGAGGAGCGGAGGAGCGGAGGACCGGAGGAGCGGAGGAGCGGATGAGCGGAGGACCGGAGGACCGGAGGACCGGAGGAGAGCTGAATCCGGCCGACAATTCGCCTGAGTCCCGCGGAAAGGGAGTACCAGGGCCAGAAGCGTGATTTAATGATGTCCAGCAGTTCAGGAGTACCAGGGCCGGAGCGGAGGAGCGGAGGAGCGGAGGAGCGGAGGAGAGCGGAAGCCCGGCCGAATATTTGCCTAAGTCCCGCGGAAAGGGAGGACCAGGGCCAGGAACGTGATTCGCTTATGTCTAGCAGTTCAGGAGTACCAGGGCCTGGAGTTGAGGTGCGGAGGAGTGGATGAGAGGAGAAGCAGAGGAGAGCGGAAGCCTTGCCGACAATTCGCCTGAGTCCAGCGGAAAGGGAGTACCAGGGCCTGGAGCCTGATTCGCTTATGTCTAGCAGTTCAGGAGTACCAGGGCCCGGAGCGGAGGAGCGGAGGAGCGGATGAGAGGAGAAGCGGAGGAGAGCGGAAGCCCGGCCGACAATTCGCCTAAGCCCCGCGGAGAGGGAGTACCAGGGCCTGGAGCCTGATTCGCTTATGTCCAGCAGTTCAGGAGTACCAGGGCCGGAACGGAGGAGCGGAGGAGCGGAGGAGCGGAGGAGCGGAGGACCGGAAGACCGGAGGACCGGAGGACCGGAGGAGAGCTGAATCCAGACGACAATTCGCCTGAGTCCCGCGGAAAGGGAGTACCAGGGCCTGAAGCGTGATTTAATGATGTCCAGCAGTTCAGGAGTACCAGGGCCAGAGCGGAGGAGCGGAGGAGCGGAGGAGCGGAGGAGCGGAGGAGAGCGGAAGCCCGGCCGAATATTTGCCTAAGTCCCGCGGAAAGGGAGTACCAGGGCCAGGAACGTGCTTCGCTTATGTCTAGCAGTTCAGGAGTACCAGGGCCCGGAGCGGAGGAGCGGAGGAGCGGATGAGAGGGGAAGCGGAGGAGAGCGGAAGCCCGGCCGACAATTCGCCTAAGCCCCGCGGAGAGGGAGTACCAGGGCCAGAAGCGTCATTTAATGATGTTCAGCAATTCAGGAGTACCAGGGCAAGGTGCGGAGGAGCGGAGGGGCGGATGAGTGGAGGATTGGAGGAGCGGAGGAGAGCGGAAACCCGGCCCATATTTCGCCTAAGTCCTGCGGAGAGGGAGTACCAGGGCCTGGAGCCTGATTCGCTTATGTCCAGCAGTTCAGGAGTACCAGGGCCGGAACGGAGGAGCGGAGGAGCGGAGGAGCGGAGGAGCGGAGGAGCGGAGGAGCGGAGGACCGGAAGACCGGAGGACCGGAGGACCGGAGGAGAGCTGAATCCAGACGACAATTCGCCTGAGTCCCGCGGAAAGGGAGTACCAGGGCCTGAAGCGTGATTTAATGATGTCCAGCAGTTCAGGAGTACCAGGGCCAGAGCGGAGGAGCGGAGGAGCGGAGGAGCGGAGGAGCGGAGGAGAGCGGAAGCCCGGCCGAATATTTGCCTAAGTCCCGCGGAAAGGGAGTACCAGGGCCAGGAACGTGCTTCGCTTATGTCTAGCAGTTCAGGAGTACCAGGGCCCGGAGCGGAGGAGCGGAGGAGCGGATGAGAGGGGAAGCGGAGGAGAGCGGAAGCCCGGCCGAATATTTGCCTAAGCCCCGCGGAGAGGGAGTACCAGGGCCAGAAGCGTCATTTAATGATGTTCAGCAATTCAGGAGTACCAGGGTAAGGTGCGGAGGAGCGGAGGAGCGGAAGAGCGGAGGGGCGGATGAGTGGATGAGCGGACGAGCGGAGGAGAGAGGAAGCCCGGCCCACATTTCGCCTAACTCCTGCGGAGAGGGAGTACCAGGGCCTGGAGCCTGATTCGCATATGTCCAGCAGTTCAGGAGTACAAGGGCCGTAGCGGAGGAGCGGAGGAGCGGAGGAGAGCGGAAGCCCGGCCGAATATTTGCCTAAGTCCCGCGGAGAGGGAGTACCAGGGCCTGGAGCCTGATTCGTTTATGTCTAGCAGTTCAGGAGTACTAGGGCCCGGAGCGGAGGAGCGGAGGAGCGGATGAGAGGAGAAGCGGTGGAGAGCGGAAGCCCGGCCGACAATTCGCCTAAGTCCCGCGGATTGGTAGTACCAGGGCCAGGAGCGTGGCAGCGGAGGAGCAGATGAGCAGAAGAGCGGAGGAGCGGAGGATCGGAGGAGCGGAAGAGCGGAGGAGCGGAGGAGCGGAGGAGCGGAGGAGCGGATGAGCGGAGGAGCGGAGGTGAGCGGAAGCCCGGCCGACAATTCGCCTGAGTCCCGCGGAGAGGGAGTACCAGGGCCAGAAGCGTCATTTAATGATGTTCAACAATTCAGGAGTACCAGGGCAAGATGCGGAGGAGCGGAAGAGCGGAGGGGCGGATGAGCGGAGGAGCGGACGAGCGGAGGAGAGAGGAAGCCCGGCCCACATTTCGCCTAAGTCCCGCGGGGAGGGAGTACCAGGGCCTTGACCCTGATTCGCATATGTCCAGCAGTTCAGGAGTACCAGGGCCGGAGCGGAGGAGCGGTGGAACGGATGAGCAGAAGAACGTTTAAGCAGTGGAGCGGAGGAGCGGAGGAGCGGAGGTGAGCGGAAGCCCGGCCGACAATTCGCCTGAGTCCAGCGGAGAGGGAGTACCAGGGCCTGGAGCCTGATTCGCTCATGTCTAGCAGTTCAGGAGTACCAGGGCCCGGAGCGGAGGAACGGAGGAGCGGAGGTGCGGAGGAGCGGAGGAGCGGATGAGCTGAGGAGAGCGGAAGCCCGGCCGGCAATTCACCTGAGTCCCGCGGAGAGGGAGTACCAGGGCCAGAAGCGTGATTTAATGATGTTCAGCAATTCAGGAGTACCAGGGCAAGGTGCGGAGGAGCGGAGGAGCGGAGGGGCGGATGAGTGGAGGATTGGAGGAGCGGAGGAGAGCGGAAACCCGGCCCATATTTCGCCTAAGTCCTGCGGAGAGGGAGTACCAGGGCCTGGAGCCTGATTCGCATATGTCCAGCAGTTCAGGAGTACCAGGGCCGGAGCGGATGAGCGGAGGAACGGAGGTGAGCGGTTGCCCGGCCGAATATTCGCCCAAGTCCCGCGGAGAGGGAGTACCACGGCCTGGAGCCTGATACGCTTATGGCAAGCAGTTCAGGAGTACCAGGGCCCAGAGCGGAGGAGCGGAGGAGCGGAGGAGCGGAGGAGCGGAGGAGCGGAGGAGCGGAGGAGCGGAGGTGAGCGGAAGCCCGGCCGAATATTCGCCGAAGTCCCGTGGAAAGGGAATACCAGGGCCTGGAGCTTGATTCGCTTATATCTAGCAGTTCAGGAGTACCAGGGCCTGGAGCGGAGGTGCGGAGGAGTGGATGAGAGGAGAAGCGGAGGAGAGCGGAAGCCCGCCCGACAATTCGCCTGTGTCCAGCGGAAAGGGAGTACCAGGGCCTGGAGCCTGATTCGCTTATGTCTAGCAGTTCAGGAGTACCAGGGCCCGGAGCGGAGGAGCGGAGAAGCGGATGAGCAGAAGAACGTTTAAGCGGTGGAGCGGAGGAGCGGATGAGCGGAGGAGAGCGGAATCCGGCCGACAATTTGCCTGAGTCCCGCGGAAAGGGAGTACCAGGGCCTGGAGCCTGAATCTCTTATGTCCTGCGGTTCAGGAGCACCAGGGCCCGGAGCGGAGGAGCGGATGAGCGGAGGAGCGGAAGTGAGCGGAAGCCTTGCCGACAATTCGCCTGAGTCCAGCGGAAAGGGAGTACCAGGGCCTGGAGCCTGATTCGCTTATGTCTAGCAGTTCAGGAGTACCAGGGCCGGTACCGGAGGTGCGGAGGAGCGGATGAGAGGAGAAGCGGAGGAGAGCTGAAGCCCGGCCGACAATTCGCCTAAGTCCCGCGGAGAGGGAAACCAGGGCCTGGAGCCTGATTCGCTTATGTCTAGCAGTTCAGGAGTACTAGGGCCCGGATCGGAGGATCGGAGGAGCGGATGAGCAGAAGAACGTTTAAGCGGTGGAGCGGAGGAGCGGATGAGCGGAGGAGCGGAGGAGCGCAGGAGCGGAGTAGCGGAGGTGAGCGGAAGCCCGGCCGAATATTCGCCGAAGTCCCGTGGAAAGGGAGTACCAGGACCTGGAATCTGATTCGCTTATGTCTAGCAGTTCAGGAGTTCCAGGGCCAGAAGCGGAGGAGCGGAGGAGCGGATGAGAGGAGAAGCGGTGGAGAGCGGAAGTCCGGCCGACAATTTGCCTAAGTCCCGCGGATTGGTAGTACCAGGGCCCGGAGCGGGGCAGCGGAGGAGCAGATGAGCAGAAGAGCGGAGGAGCGGAGGAGCGGAGGAGCGGAGGAGCGGAGGAGCGGAGGAGCGGAGGAGCGGAGGAGCGGAGGTGAGCGGAAGCCCGGTCGACAATTCGCCTAAGTCCCGCGGAGAGGGAGTACCAGGGCCAGGAACGTGACTCGCTTATGTCTAGCAGTTCAGGAGTACCAGGGCCTGGAGCGGAGGTGCGGAGGAGTGGATGAGAGGAGAAGCGGAGGAGAGCGGAAGCCCGGCCGACAATTCGCCTGAGTCCAGCGGAAAGGGAGTACCAGGGCCTGGAGCATGATTGGCTTACGTCTAGCAGTTCAGGAGTACTAGGGCCCGGAGCGGAGGAGCGGAGGAGCGGATGAGCAGAAGAACGTTTAAGCGGTGGAGCGGAGGAGCGGATGAGCGGAGGAGAGCGGAATCCGGCCGACAATTCGCCTGAGTCCCGCGGAAAGGGAGTACCATGACCTGGAGCCTGAATCTCATGTCCTGCGGTTCCGGAGTACCAGGGCCCGGAGCGGAGGAGCGGATGAGCGGAGGAGCGGAGGTGAGCGGCAGCCCGGCCGAATATTCGCCTAAGTCCCGCAAAAAGGGAGTACCAGGGCCTGGAGCCTGATTCGCTTATGTCTAGCAGTTCAGGAGTACCAGGGCCCGGAGAGGAGGAGCGGAGGAGCGGAGGAGCGGATGAGAGGAGAAGCGGAGGAGAGCGGAAGCACGGCCAACAATTCGCCTAAGTCCCGCGGATTGGTAGTACCAGGGCCAGGAGCGTGGCAGCGGAGGAGCAGATGAGCAGAAGAGCGGAGGAGCGGAGGATCGGAGGAGCGGAAGAGCGGAGGAGCGGAGGAGCGGAGGAGCGGAGGAGCGGATGAGCGGAGGAACGGAGGTGAGCGGAAGCCCGGCCGACAATTCGCCTGAGTCCCGCGGAGAGGGAGTACCAGGGCCAGAAGCGTCATTTAATGATGTTCAACAATTCAGGAGTACCAGGGCAAGATGCGGAGGAGCGGAAGAGCGGAGGGGCGGATGAGCGGAGGAGCGGACGAGCGGAGGAGAGAGGAAGCCCGGCCCACATTTCGCCTAAGTCCCGCGGGGAGGGAGTACCAGGGCCTTGACCCTGATTCGCATATGTCCAGCAGTTCAGGAGTACCAGGGCCGGAGCGGAGGAGCGGTGGAACGGATGAGCAGAAGAACGTTTAAGCAGTGGAGCGGAGGAGCGGAGGAGCGGAGGTGAGCGGAAGCCCGGCCGACAATTCGCCTGAGTCCAGCGGAGAGGGAGTACCAGGGCCTGGAGCCTGATTCGCTCATGTCTAGCAGTTCAGGAGTACCAGGGCCCGGAGCGGAGGAACGGAGGAGCGGAGGTGCGGAGGAGCGGAGGAGCGGATGAGCTGAGGAGAGCGGAAGCCCGGCCGGCAATTCACCTGAGTCCCGCGGAGAGGGAGTACCAGGGCCAGAAGCGTGATTTAATGATGTTCAGCAATTCAGGAGTACCAGGGCAAGGTGCGGAGGAGCGGAGGAGCTGAGGGGCGGATGAGTGGAGGATTGGAGGAGCGGAGGAGAGCGGAAACCCGGCCCATATTTCGCCTAAGTCCTGCGGAGAGGGAGTACCAGGGCCTGGAGCCTGATTCGCATATGTCCAGCAGTTCAGGAGTACCAGGGCCGGAGCGGATGAGCGGAGGAACGGAGGTGAGCGGTTGCCCGGCCGAATATTCGCCCAAGTCCCGCGGAGAGGGAGTACCACGGCCTGGAGCCTGATACGCTTATGGCAAGCAGTTCAGGAGTACCAGGGCCCAGAGCGGAGGAGCGGAGGAGCGGAGGAGCGGAGGAGCGGAGGAGCGGAGGAGCGGAGGAGCGGAGGTGAGCGGAAGCCCGGCCAAATATTCGCCGAAGTCCCGTGGAAAGGGAATACCAGGGCCTGGAGCTTGATTCGCTTATATCTAGCAGTTCAGGAGTACCAGGGCCTGGAGCGGAGGTGCGGAGGAGTGGATGAGAGGAGAAGCGGAGGAGAGCGGAAGCCCGCCCGACAATTCGCCTGTGTCCAGCGGAAAGGGAGTACCAGGGCCTGGAGCCTGATTCGCTTATGTCTAGCAGTTCAGGAGTACCAGGGCCCGGAGCGGAGGAGCGGAGAAGCGGATGAGCAGAAGAACGTTTAAGCGGTGGAGCGGAGGAGCGGATGAGCGGAGGAGAGCGGAATCCGGCCGACAATTTGCCTGAGTCCCGCGGAAAGGGAGTACCAGGGCCTGGAGCCTGAATCTCTTATGTCCTGCGGTTCAGGAGCACCAGGGCCCGGAGCGGAGGAGCGGATGAGCGGAGGAGCGGAAGTGAGCGGAAGCCTTGCCGACAATTCGCCTGAGTCCAGCGGAAAGGGAGTACCAGGGCCTGGAGCCTGATTCGCTTATGTCTAGCAGTTCAGGAGTACCAGGGCCGGTACCGGAGGTGCGGAGGAGCGGATGAGAGGAGAAGCGGAGGAGAGCTGAAGCCCGGCCGACAATTCGCCTAAGTCCCGCGGAGAGGGAAACCAGGGCCTGGAGCCTGATTCGCTTATGTCTAGCAGTTCAGGAGTACTAGGGCCCGGATCGGAGGATCGGAGGAGCGGATGAGCAGAAGAACGTTTAAGCGGTGGAGCGGAGGAGCGGATGAGCGGAGGAGCGGAGGAGCGCAGGAGCGGAGTAGCGGAGGTGAGCGGAAGCCCGGCCGAATATTCGCCGAAGTCCCGTGGAAAGGGAGTACCAGGACCTGGAATCTGATTCGCTTATGTCTAGCAGTTCAGGAGTTCCAGGGCCAGAAGCGGAGGAGCGGAGGAGCGGATGAGAGGAGAAGCGGTGGAGAGCGGAAGTCCGGCCGACAATTTGCCTAAGTCCCGCGGATTGGTAGTACCAGGGCCCGGAGCGGGGCAGCGGAGGAGCAGATGAGCAGAAGAGCGGAGGAGCGGAGGAGCGGAGGAGCGGAGGAGCGGAGGAGCGGAGGAGCGGAGGAGCGGAGGAGCGGAGGTGAGCGGAAGCCCGGTCGACAATTCGCCTAAGTCCCGCGGAGAGGGAGTACCAGGGCCAGGAACGTGACTCGCTTATGTCTAGCAGTTCAGGAGTACCAGGGCCTGGAGCGGAGGTGCGGAGGAGTGGATGAGAGGAGAAGCGGAGGAGAGCGGAAGCCCGGCCGACAATTCGCCTGAGTCCAGCGGAAAGGGAGTACCAGGGCCTGGAGCATGATTGGCTTACGTCTAGCAGTTCAGGAGTACTAGGGCCCGGAGCGGAGGAGCGGAGGAGCGGAGGAGCGGAGGAGCGGATGAGCAGAAGAACGTTTAAGCGGTGGAGCGGAGGAGCGGATGAGCGGAGGAGAGCGGAATCCGGCCGACAATTCGCCTGAGTCCCCCGGAAAGGGAGTACCATGACCTGGAGCCTGAATCTCATGTCCTGCGGTTCCGGAGTACCAGGGCCCGGAGCGGAGGAGCGGATGAGCGGAGGAGCGGAGGTGAGCGGAAGCCCGGCCGAATATTCGCCTAAGTCCCGCAAAAAGGGAGTACCAGGGCCTGGAGCCTGATTCGCTTATGTCTAGCAGTTCAGGAGTACCAGGGCCCGGAGCGGAGGAGCGGAGGAGCGGAGGAGCGGATGAGAGGAGAAGCGGAGGAGAGCGGAAGCACGGCCAACAATTCGTCTAAGTCCCGCGGAGAGGGAGTACCAAGGCCTGGAGCCTGATTCGCTTATGTCTAGCAGTTCAGGAGTACCAGGGCCGGAGCGGAGGAGCGGAGGAGCGGAGGAGCGGAGGAGCGGAGGAGCGGAGGAGAGTGGAAGCCCGGCCGGCAATTCGCCTGTGTCTCGCGGAGAGGGATTACCAGGTTCTGGAGCCTGAATCGCCTATGTCCAGCAGTTCAGGAGTACCAGGGCCGGAGCGGAGGAGCGGAGGAGCCGAGGAGCGGAGGAGAGTGGAAGCCCGTCCGACAATTCGCCTGAGTCCCGCGGAAGGGGAGTACAAGGGTCTGGAGCCTGAATCGCCTATGTGGAGTACCAGGGCCGGAGCGGAGGAGCGGAGGAGCCGAGGAGCGGAGGAGAGTGGAAGCCCGGCCGGCAATTCGCCTGTGTCTCGCGGAGAGGGAGTACCAGGTTCTGGAGCCTGAATCGCCTATGTCCAGCAGTTCAGGAGTACCAGGGCCAGGAGCGGAGGAGCGGAGGAGCGGAGAAGCGGAGGAGAGCGGAAGCCCGTCCGACAATTCGCCTGAGTCCCGCGGAAGGGGAGTACAAGGGTCTGGAGCCTGAATCGCTTATGTCCAGCAGTTCAGGAGTACCAGGGCCGGAGGGGAGGAGCAGTGGAGCTGAGAAGCGGAGGAGCGGAGGAGCGGAGTAGCAGAGGCAGGGCAGATGCCCGGCCTTGATTCGCTTATGTCCAGCGGTTCGGGAATCCCCCGAACGTATGATTGGAGCTCCCGGACCATTGGGCACACACATGTGAATGAGTGGATGAGCTAATGTTTGTTTGGTTGTGGATGCATTTCAGCTAATGCTATTAGCACAGCTATGATGAGTTAAGGTGTGTGTGTGTGTGTGTGTGTGTGTGTGTGTGTGTGTGTGTGTGTGTGTGTGTGTGTGTGTGTCTGTTTGTTTGTTTTTGTGTCTGTGTGAGGGTGTTCGTGTGTGTGTGTGTGAGAGTTTGTTTAGGTGGGGGGGGGTACCAAGGCCCATCGCGGAAGAGCTGTGGAGCGGAGAAGCGGAGGAATGGAGGAGCGGAGGTAATTTCTCTCTTCTCAAAGGCAGAGGATGGGAAGTTTGGGGGCAGTAGGACGCCTTAGACCAGCCACTGTGAGCCTTCTCCAGATATAGATCCCCCGGACGTATGATTGGAGCTCCCGGACCATTGGGCACACACATGTGAATGAGTGGATGAGCTAATGTTTGTTTGGTAGTGGATGCGTTTCGGCTAATGCTATTAGCACAGGTATGATGAGTTAAGGTGTGTTTGTGTATGTGTGTGTGTGTGTGTGTTTTTGTGTGTGAGTGAGTGTGTTTAGGTGGGGGGGGGTACCAGGGCCCATAGCCGAGGAGCGGTGGAGCTGAGAAGCGGAGGAGCGGAGTAGCGGAGGTATTGTTTCTCCTCTCAGAGGCGGGGAATCTTGGGAGCTATTGGAGCTATTAGCACAGCTATGATGACTTAAGGTGTGTGTGTGTTTGTGTGTTTGTGTGTTCTTGTGTGTGTGTGTGTGTGTGTTTTTGTGTGTGCGTTTGTGTATATGTGTGTGACAGTTTGTTTAGGTGGGGGGGGGGGGCGCGGACAGGGGGTAGCTGGGCCTGGAGCGGATGAGCTGTGGAGCGGATGGAGGGCAGAAGCACGTCCCATAATTCTCCTGAGTCCGGCGGATCGGGAGTACCAGGGCCCATAGCGGAGGAGCGGTGGAGCGGAGAAGCGAACCATTGGGCACACACATGTGAATGAGTGGATGAGCTAATGTTTGTTTGGTTGTGGATGCATTTCGGCTAATGCTATTAGACCAACTATGATGACTTAATGTGTGTATGTGTGTCAGTGTGTGTGTGTGTGTGTGAGTGTCTTTGTGTATGTGTGTGATAGTTTGTTTTGGTGGGGGGGAGTACCAGGGCACATACATGTGAATGAGTGGATGAGCTAATGTTTGTTTGGTTGTGGATGCGTTTCGGCTAAAGCTATTAGCACAGCTATGATGAGTTAAGGTGTGTGTGTATGTGTGTGTGTGTGTGTTTGAGTGTTTTTGTGTGTGTGTGAGTGATTTTTTGTGAGAGTTTGTTTTGGTAGGGGGGGGGGGAGTACCAGGGCCCATAGCGGAGGAGCGGTGGAGCTGAGAAGCGGAGGAGCGGAGTAGCGGAGGTATTGTTTCTCTTCTCAGAGGCGGGGAAGCTTGGGAGCTATTAGCACAGGTATGATGACTTAAGGTGTGTGTGTGTGTGTGTGTTTGTGTGTTTGTGTGTTTGTGTGTTCTTGTGTTTGTGTGTGTGTGTGTGTGTGTGTGTGCGTGTGTTTGTGTGTGCGATTGTGTATATGTGTGTGACAGTTTGTTTAGGTGGGGGGGGGGGGGGGCGGACAGGGGGTAGCTGGGCCTGGAGCGGATGAGCTGTGGAGCGGATGGAGGGCAGAAGCACGTCCCATTCAGCCGCCGGCAACCATAAAAACCTATCTTTAACTTAAAAACAAACAAAAATGTGCAATATCTCATTTCTGTGCAATATTCAGAAACTGTGCAATATTTCATTTCATAACAGCTACATTGTGCAATATTTCATCTCATCTCATAACAGCTACACTATAATGTTCCCTTCTATCATACTATTGTGCACTCCTTACCTCACTTGTTACTAAGACACTTATAGTTTTATCACTGCTTACTAAGACACTTTATAGTTTCACTGAAACACTTTATAGTTTATAGTTTATTTTTATTTATAATTCTGCCTTTCTTTTATTATTTATTACTGTTATATTTTCTGTAACTCTGGCACTGCAATTTCCTTCAGGATTATAAACGTTGTTCTGATTCTTATTCTTAATTCTCCTGAGTCCGGCGGATCGGGAGTACCAGGGCCCATAGTGGAGGAGCGGTGGAGCGGAGAAGCGGACCATTGAGCACACACATGTGAATGAATGGATGAGCTAATGTTTCTTTGGTTGTGGATGCGTTTCGGCTAATGCTATTAGCACAGCTATGATGACTTAATGTGTGTATGTGTGTCAGTGTGTGTGTGTGTGTGAGTGTCTTTGTGTATGTGTGTGATAGTTTGTTTTGGTGGGGGGGGGGGGGGGTCGCGGACACGGAGTACCAGGGCACACACATGTGAATGAGTGGATGAGCTAATGTTTGTTTGGTTGTGGATGCGTTTCGGCTAAAGCTATTAGCACAGCTATGAAGACTTAAGGTATGTGTATGTGATTATGTGTGTGTCTGTGTGTGTGTGAGTGTCTTTGTGTGTGTGTGTGTGTGTGTGAGAGGCTCTTTTGGTGGGGGGGGGGGGGGGTCGCGGAAAGGGAGTACCATAGGGCACACACATGTGAATGAGTGGATGAGCTAATGTTTGTTTGGTTGTGGATGCGTTTCGGCTAATGCTATTAGCACAGCTATGATGAGTTAAGGTGTGTGTGTATGTGTGTGTGTGTGTGTGTGTTTGTGTGTTTTTGTGTGTGTGTGAGTGATTTTGTGTGAGAGTTTGTTTAGGTGGGGGGGGGGAGTACCAGGGCCCATAGCGGATGAGCTGAGGAGCGGAGGAGGGCAGATGCCCGGCCTTGATTCGCTTATGTCCAGCGGTTCGGGAATTCCAGGGCCCAAAGCGGAGGAGCAGTGGAGCTGAGAAGCGGAGGAGCGGAGGAGCGGAGTAGCAGAGGCATAGTTTCTCCTCTCACAGGCGGGGAAGCTTGGGGGCATCAGAACCCCTTGGACGGGCTAATGTGAGCATTCTCCGGACATAGATCCCCCGAACGTATGATTGGAGCTCCCGGACCATTGGGCACACACATGTGAATGAGTGGATGAGCTAATGTTTGTTTGGTTGTGGATGCATTTCGGCTAATGCTATTAGCACAGCTATGATGAGTTAAGGTGTGTGTGTGTGTGTGTGTGTGTGTGTGTGTGTGTGTGTGTGTGTGTGTGTGTGTGTCTGTTTGTTTGTTTTTGTGTCTGTGTGAGGGTGTTCGTGTGTGTGTGTGTGAGAGTTTGTTTAGGTGGGGGGGGGGGTACCAAGGCCCATCGCGGAAGAGCTGTGGAGCGGAGAAGCGGAGGAATGGAGGAGCGGAGGTAATTTCTCTCTTCTCAAAGGCAGAGGATGGGAAGTTTGGGGGCAGTAGGACGACTTAGACCAGCCACTGTGAGCCTTCTCCAGATATAGATCCCCCGGACGTATGATTGGAGCTCCCGGACCATTGGGCACACACATGTGAATGAGTGGATGAGCTAATGTTTGTTTGGTAGTGGATGCGTTTCGGCTAATGCTATTAGCACAGGTATGATGAGTTAAGGTGTGTTTGTGTGTGTGTGTGTGTGTGTGTGTTTTTGTGTGTGAGTGAGTGTGTTTAGGTGGGGGGGGGGTACCAGGGCCCATAGCCGAGGAGCGGTGGAGCTGAGAAGCGGAGGAGCGGAGTAGCGGAGGTATTGTTTCTCCTCTCAGAGGCGGGGAATCTTGGGAGCTATTCGCACAGCTATGATGACTTAAGGTGTGTGTGTGTTTGTGTGTTTGTGTGTTTGTGTGTTCTTGTGTGTGTGTGTGTGTGTGTTTTTGTGTGTGCGTTTGTGTATATGTGTGTGACAGTTTGTTTAGGTGGGGGGGGGGGGGGCGCGGACAGGGGGTAGCTGGGCCTGGAGCGGATGAGCTGTGGAGCGGATGGAGGGCAGAAGCACGTCCCATAATTCTCCTGAGTCCGGCGGATCGGGAGTACCAGGGCCCATAGCGGAGGAGCGGTGGAGCGGAGAAGCGAACCATTGGGCACACACATGTAAATGAGTGGATGAGCTAATGTTTGTTTGGTTGTGGAAGCATTTCGGCTAATGCTATTCGCACAACTATGATGACTTAATGTGTGTATGTGTGTCAGTGTGTGTGTGTGTGTGAGTGTCTTTGTGTATGTGTGTGATAGTTTGTTTTGGTGGGGGGGAGTACCAGGGCACACACATGTGAATGAGTGGATGAGCTAATGTTTGTTTGGTTGTGGATGCGTTTCGGCTAAAGCTATTAGCACAGCTATGATGAGTTAAGGTGTGTGTGTATGTGTGTGTGTGTGTTTTTGTGTGTTTTTGTGTGTGTGTGAGTGATTTTTTGTGAGAGTTTGTTTTGGTAGGGGGGGGGGGGAGTACCAGGGCCCATAGCGGAGGAGCGGTGGAGCTGAGAAGCGGAGGAGCGGAGTAGCGGAGGTATTGTTTCTCTTCTCAGAGGCGGGGAAGCTTGGGAGCTATTAGCACAGGTATGATGACTTAAGGTGTGTGTGTGTGTGTGTGTTTGTGTGTTTGTGTGTTTGTGTGTTTGTGTGTTTGTGTGTTTGTGTGTTTGTGTTCTTGTGTTCTTGTGTGTTTTTGTGTGTGTGTGAGTGATTTTTTGTGAGAGTTTGTTTTGGTAGGGGGGGGGGGGGGGAGTACCAGGGCCCATAGCGGAGGAGCGGTGGAGCTGAGAAGCGGAGGAGCGGAGTAGCGGAGGTATTGTTTCTCTTCTCAGAGGCGGGGAAGCTTGGGAGCTATTAGCACAGGTATGATGACTTAAGGTGTGTGTGTGTGTGTGTGTTTGTGTGTTTGTGTGTTTGTGTGTTTGTGTGTTTGTGTGTTTGTGTTCTTGTGTGTTCTTGTGTGTGTGTGTGTGTGTGTGTGTTTGTGTGTGCGATTGTGTATATGTGTGTGACAGTTTGTTTAGGTGGGGGGGGGGGGCGCGGACAGGGGGTAGCTGGGCCTGGAGCGGATGAGCTGTGGAGCGGATGGAGGGCAGAAGCACGTCCCATTCAGCCGCCGGCAACCATAAAAACCTATCTTTAACTTAAAAACAAACAAAAATGTGCAATATCTCATTTCTGTGCAATATTCAGAAACTGTGCAATATTTCATTTCATAACAGCTACATTGTGCAATATTTCATCTCATCTCATAACAGCTACACTATAATGTTCCCTTCTATCATACTATTGTGCACTCCTTACCTCACTTGTTACTAAGACACTTATAGTTTTATCACTGCTTACTAAGACACTTTATAGTTTCACTGAAACACTTTATAGTTTATAGTTTATTTTTATTTATAATTCTGCCTTTCTGTTATTATTTATTACTGTTATATTTTCTGTAACTCTGGCACTGCAATTTCCTTCGGGATTATAAAAGTTGTTCTGATTCTTATTCTTAATTCTCCTGAGTCCGGCGGATCGGGAGTACCAGGGCCCATAGTGGAGGAGCGGTGGAGCGGAGAAGCGGACCATTGAGCACACACATGTGAATGAATGGATGAGCTAATGTTTCTTTGGTTGTGGATGCGTTTCGGCTAATGCTATTAGCACAGCTATGATGACTTAATGTGTGTATGTGTGTCAGTGTGTGTGTGTGTGTGAGTGTCTTTGTGTATGTGTGTGATAGTTTGTTTTGGTGGGGGGGGGGGGGTCGCGGACACAGAGTACCAGGGCACACACATGTGAATGAGTGGATGAGCTAATGTTTGTTTGGTTGTGGATGCGTTTCGGCTAAAGCTATTAGCACAGCTATGAAGACTTAAGGTATGTGTATGTGATTATGTGTGTGTCTGTGTGTGTGTGAGTGTCTTTGTGTGTGTGTGTGTGTGTGTGAGAGGCTCTTTTGGTGGGGGGGGGGGTCGTGGACAGGGAGTACCATTGGGCACACACATGTGAATGAGTGGTTTAGCTAATGTTTGTTTGGTTGTGAATGCGTTTCGGCTAATGCTATTAGCACAGCTATGAGTTAAGGTGTGTGTGTATGTGTGTGTGTGTGTGCGTGTTTGTGTGTTTTTGTGTGTGTGTGAGTGATTTTGTGTGAGAGTTTGTTTAGGTGGGGGGGGGGGGGGGGAGTACCAGGGCCCATCGCGGAGGAGCGGTGGAGCTGAGAAGCGGAGGAGCAGAGGAGCGAAGGTAATGTTTCTTCTCTCAGAGGCGGGGAAGCTTGGGGGCAGAAGAACCCCTTAGACGGGCTAATGTGAGCATTCTCTGGACATAGATCCCCCGGTCGTATGATTGGAGCTGCCGGACCATTGGGCACACACATGTGAATGAGTGGATGAGCTAATGTTTGTTTGGTTGTGGATGCGTTTCGGCTAATGCTATTAGCACAGCTATGAGGAGTTAAGGTGTGTGTGTGTGTGTGTGTGTGTGTGTGTGTGTGTGTTTGTTTGTTTTTGTGTCTGTGTGAGTGTGTTCGTGTGTGTATGTGTGAGAGTTTGTTTAGGTGGGGGGGGGGGTACCAGGGCCCATCGCGGAACTCCAGACATGCATATATAAAAGAGTGGAATTAAGGTGTGTGTGAGTGTGTGTGTGTGTGTGTGTGTGTGTGTGTGTGTGTGTGTCTATGTGTGTTTGTGTGTGTGTGTGTGTCTGTGTGTGTGTGTGTATGTGTGGGACAGAAATAATGTCGGGGACAGAAATTGTTATTAGGCTGCTGGCAGATGACACAACCTTAGTTTTGAAAAATGAACATCAAGTCCCAATAAGCGTTGAAAAAATTAAAACATTCTCCAAGGCTTCAGGATTGTCATTAAACTTAAAGAAATGCAAACTTCTTGAGCTGCATGACTCACCACTAAAGGAAATCAGCAATGTTCCTATCAAATCAGAAATAAAATACTTGAGCATTTTCCTATCTAAGGACCAAAAGTTAAATCAGTCCAGGAACATTGAATCTAAACTGAATCAAAGTAAAGCAAAATTGAATATATGGCTCCAAAGAGATTTATCAATATTAGGCCGGATATATTTGACTAAAATGGAATGTTTATCCAGATGTATATACCCAGTGTATTCCAATGCTGCTCCAAATCAACTCATAAAATCTATTAACCAAATAAATTTCAACTTTATCTGGAGGAACAGACCACACCATCTAAAAAAATCACATATGGGGAAAGAAACAAGTGACGGAGGGCTGAAAGTGATAGAGTTGGACTGCCTGAATGGGACATTGAAGGTGAACTGGTTGAAATCCTGGATCAAACATCATCATTCTTTCTGGTATTGTACTCCAAACTACTTATTCAACATAGTCGGCAGCCTAAGTCTTCTACTTATCTCTGACTTGGATATCAACAAGATTCCTGTCCAATTTTCAGAGTTCCATAAACAAATACTATTATACTGGAAAATGATATATGTACACAATTTCTCACCACACAGTACAATAATTTGGAACAATAGATATGTACTGCGTGGCAACAAACCTCTGTTTTACAAGGAATGCTTTGAGAAAGGTATATGGTCAATAATTGACTTGATGGATGACAATGGCAGTCGTCTAGACTATGAACAGTTCTGTACTACACACAGATTTAAGCCTCCCATATTAGAGTTGATAAAGTTACGAAACGCACTGCCTCGACAATTTGTATTCCTGACCAAAAATATAATGACGCACCAAACCGTACAACCACAGTTACCCCGACTATCACTCCAGGGAATCTCAATTCTGGACAGAAAGTGCAGCAACTCCTTTATTAGGACATGTTTCACAGGAAACTTGTTCCCTGGACGTCAAAACAAAAATAATATTTGAAATAAATTTGATAAGGAATCGACTGCCACGCTGCAAACTATGTGTCTGACTCTACCCATACCCCCCAAGGCAAGAAGAGACCCACTTCTAAATTATGAATGACATCTACCCATCTAAGGAATTATTGCGGGTACGCTTTACTTTTGAAGATAATATTTGTACATTTTGTGAAGACAACATTGAAACCACTGACCATATATTTTTTCTCATTCTCATTCCATCGTCACCAGTTTCCCTCTCAAAAGATGATATCACATTTGGTTTCCTTATAAGCAACATAACAGATGAACTCTGTGTCAATGTTCTTTTAGGCCTGGCCAAGTTCTTCATTCACAAAAACAGAATGCAAAAATGCTCCCCAAATTTTAATTTCTTCATAAACGATTTTGAATTATAAAAAAAAATCCTTAAAACTTATGGAAAAATCCAAAAACTAAAAAATATACAGTTACCCATGTCTGAGATTCCTTTTTTTGGAAAAAAAAGAAAAACAACTTAATTACATGTTATATTCCCCTTGCAATTTTTTTTTCGTTTTAATTTTTTATTTGTCTATCTATTGATTTAATTATTTCCTTTTAATTTCTTTTTTTGTCTAGCACTGTAAATTTCTCACAAACCGTTAACACTATTAACTTCTGATTACATACAGAACAAATGTCCTTATGTCCGTTGCTTCCTCATCCCTGGTTGTTTCATTGACATTCAGTTCTACCTTGCCATGTTTATTTGTACATTTGTATATTTGTGTGTACTATTTATGTTCAATTAAAAACAGTTTGATGTCTGAGATTCCTTGTGAACGGCCAACTTAATTACATGTTATATTCCCCTTACAATTTTTTTTTTAGTTTTTAATTTTATTTTTCTATCTATTTATTTAATTATTTCCTTTTAATTTTCTGTTTTCGTCTAGCATTAAAAATTTCTCGCAAACCGTTAACACTATTAACTTCTGATTACATACAGAACGAATGCCCTTATGTCCCGCCCCCCCCCCCCCCTCCCCCCGCTTTTTCCTTACGGTGGCAGACACTGAGATCAAAAGCAAATGGGTGTCATTGTAATGCAGTAACAGGGTGATAACAGCCGTGTTAGAAGTGTGTAGGGGCTTATAGGAGAGCAGAAGCACGTCACGCTATTCGCCTGAGTTCGGAGGATCGGGAGTACCAGGGCCCATAGCGGAGGAGCAGAGGAGTTGAGAAGCGGAGGAGCGGAGTTATGTTTCTCTTCTCAAAGGCGGGGAAGCTTGGGGGCAGCAGGACCCCTTAGACCGGCCAATGTGAGCCTTCTCCGGACATAGATCACCCGGACGTATGACTGGAGCTCCCGTACCTCTGGGCACACACATATGTGAATGAGTGGATGAGCTAATGTTTGTTTTGTTGTGGATACGTTTCGGCCAATGCTATTAGCACAGCTATGATGAGTTCAGGTGTGTGTGTGTGTGTGTGTGTGTGTGTGTGTGTGTGTGTGTATGGGTGTGTGTCTGTGTGTGTGTGTGTGTGTGTGTGTGTGTGTGTGTTTGTGTGTGTGTGTGTGTGTGTGTGCGTGTGTTTATGTGTGTGTGAGAGTTTGTTTTGGTGGGTGGGTGGGGATGGGGGGGGGTTCCCGCGGACTGGGAGTACCAGGGCCTCGAGCGGATCAGCTGAGGAGCGGAGGAAGGCAGATGCCCGGCCTTGATTCGCTTATGTCCAGCGGTTCGGGAGTTCCAGGGCCCAAAGCGGAGGAGCGGAGGACAGCAAAAGCCCTGTCCGCAATTCACCTGAGTCTGGCGGATCGGTAGTACCTGGTTCCGCAGCGGAGGAGCGGAGGAGCTGAGAAGCGGAGGAGCGGAGGAGATGTTTCTCTTCTCAGAGGCGGCGAGGGGGGGGGGGAGCAGGACCCCTTACCCTTATCCCCCGGACGTTTGAGTGGAGCTCCCGGACCTCCGGGCACGCACATGCGAATGACTGGATGACAAGGAGTGCCAGGGCCTGGAGCGGATGAGCAGAGGAGAGGCGGAGGGCAGAAGCCCGGCCCAGTTCGGGAGTTCCAGGGTCCAAAGCGGGGGAGCGAAGAAGCGGAGGAGAGCAGAAGAGCAGAAGACTGGCCCGGAATTCACCGAAGTCCCGCAGATCGGGAGTTCCAGGGCCCGAGCGGAAGAGCGGAGGAGCGGAGGAGCGGAGCAAAGCGGAAGCCCGTCTTAACAACAAGGAAATTACAGATGAAGCTATAATTTCCACAGAAATCTTTAAATTCTATAGCCACCTATACACTTCGACATTATCAAAAAGCGATTGTGACTCCTTTCCAACAAATATTCCTCAATATATCCCAAAAATAAACAACAACAAACAACATATGTTTGTTTTGTATATGTTTATATATAAACAACAAAAAATATACAGTTTGATGTCTGAGATTCCTTGTGAATCGCCAACTTAATTATATGTTGTATTCCCCTTGCAATCTTTTTTCGTTTTAATTTTTTATTTGTCTATCTATTGATTTAATTATTTCCTTTTAATTTCTTTTTTTGTCTAGCATTGTAAATTTCTCACAAACCGTTAACACTATTAACTTCTGATTACATACAGAACGAATGTCCTTGTTGCGTTTCAGTTTGCAGCTTCTTCGTTTTCCATGTTTCGGAAGGAATTCACAAGTTTGACTTGTTTGAATCGTCTTTTATTTTCTTCTTCACAGCTCCGGGAATCAACATCGGTTAGCCATGGGACATGTACAGTACAGAGTGAGGGAAAAATTCCCGCCAGCACCGCTATACCAAAAAAAGAACACTGACGTAGAAGTTAACGTCAAGTTAGCTGAACAGTCGCAAAAAACTAAAACAAGTCCCAAACCTTGTCATAAAGTGCCATACATTTCCTGAGAGTAGATACAAATAAAACATATGTATACTAGAATGTAAACTCAAATAAAACTAATGAGATCACCTATCTCAACACCCCCTCTTGATCTCAACATCCAAAAAAAAAAAACTTTGGACATTTTAATTTCCAAAGAACCACTTTTTGAATTTTTCTATTTTTACCTTTGTCATGGGTTTTGTCAAGATGTCTGCCAACATGTCCTCTGATGGACAATAGATAAGATTTATTTTACCCTCACTGAGTGCTTCACGAATGAAATGATATTTTACATCAATGTGTTTTGACCTTTGTCTGTCTACAGGATTCTTACTCAGTGCGATGGCCCCCTGATTGTCTCCGTAGATTGTTGTGCAACTGTACATTTTGTTGTCCATACCGTTTAACAGTTGAGACAGGTACATGTTTTCTTGTGCGGTGGTGGCTAGGCCAATGTATTCAGCCTCACATGTTGACAGGGCCACTGTGGGCTGTTTCCTTGACTTCCATTGCATGGACTTCCATGCAATGGCTGGGCCTTGTTTTGTTAAACTGAAACAGTAGCCTGTAGTGCTACGTCTGTCTTCTACAGATGATGCCCAGTCTGAATCACTGTAAGCTATCAGGTTCAAATCCTCCTTATTTTTCTTGAAACTTAGTTCATAATCAGCTGTCCCCTTCAAATACCTCAGAACATGTTTTGCAGCTACTAAGTTTTCTACTTTTGGCATTGCCAGATTCTGTGATAGTTTGCTCACTATCCAGCTGATATCAGGTCTGGTGCAAGTCATGGCATAAATAAGACTGCCTACAATCTCACGATATTCTTTGGGGTCGACAGGTTCACTTTGCTCATTTTCATCAGCTACAGGGATGCCCTCTAATTTTTGCTCACTTGGAGTAGATCTTGCTTTACATTCTGACATTCCAACTCTCTCTAGCATTTTTAGGATGTACTTTGTCTGGTTCATTTTGATTTCATCCCCCTTTTGTTCAAATTGTATGCCCAAAAAATATGATAGTTTCCCCAGGTCTTTCATGTTGAACTTGAATTTCATGTTCTGTTTAAATGTGCTGAGTGCATCATTGCTGCTTGCTGCAATAATTAAATCTTCTTCTTCTTCTTTCGGCTTTTCCCGTCAGGGGTCGCCACAGCGAGTCAACCTTCTCCATCTAACCCTATTCTCTGTATCTTCCTCTCTCACACCAGCTACCTTCATATCCTCTCTCACTACGTCCATAAATCTTCTCTTTGGTCTTCCTCGAGACCTATTGCCTGGCAGCTCCATTTCCAGCATCCGTCTACCAATATATTCACTATCTCTTCTCTGTACATGGCCGAACCATCTCAGTCTGGCTTCTCTGACCTTCTCTCCAAAACATCAAACATGTGCCGTCCCTCTGATAGACTCATTCCTGATCCTATCCATCCTGGTCACTCCCAAAGAGAACCTCAACATCTTCATCTCTGCAACCTCTAGTTCTGTCTGCTGTCTTTTGGTCATTGGAACAGTTTCTAGTCCAAACATCATCGCTGGTCTCACCACTGTCTTGTACACCTTTCCTTTTATTCTGGCCGATAGTCTTCTATCACATAGTACCCCTGACACTTTTCTCCAGCCATTCCAACCTGCTTGGACCCGTCTCTTCACCTCTTTTACGCACTCTCCGTTGCTCTGGACTGTTGACCCTAAGTACCTGAAATCCTCCAGCTTCTTGATCTCCACTCCCTGTAGCCTCACCGCTCCACCCGAGTTCCTCTCGTTCACACACATATATTCTGTCTTGCTGTGACTAACTTTCATTCCTCTCCTTTCCAGAGCATACCTCCACCTCTCTAGATTTTCCTCTACCTGTTGTCTGCTCTCACTACAGATCACAATGTCATCCGCAAACATCATGGTCCATGGGGATTCCTGTCTAACCTCATCTGTCAGCCTACCCATCACCATTGCGAACAAGAAGGGGCTCAGAGCTGATCCCTGATGGAGTCCCACCTCCACCTTGAACTTCTCGGTTACCCCTACAGCACACCGTACCAGTGTCTCACAGCTGGCATCCATGTCCTGCACCAGTCTAACATACTTCTCTGCCACTCCAGACTTCCTCATACAATACCAGAGCTCCTCTCTTGGCACCCTGTCTTATGCTTTTTCTAGGTCTACGAAAACGCAATGCAGCTCCCTCTGGCCTTCTCTGTACTTTTCTATTAGCATTCTCAACGCAAATACTGCATCTGTAGTACTCTTCCTAGGCATGAAGCCATACTGCTGTTCACAAATGCTGACTTCTGCTCTCAGTCTAGTTTCCACTACTCTTTCCCATAACTTCATTGTATGGCTCATCAACTTTATCCCTCTGTAGTTGCCACAATTCTGCACATCCCCTTTATTCTTAAAAATAGGCACCATCACACTTTGTCTCCATTCTTCAGGCATCTTCTCACTCTCTAAGATCCTGTTGAATAATCTAGTCAGAAAATCTACCGCTGCCTCTCCTAGACACTTCCACACCTCCACAGGTATATCATCAGGACCAACTGCTTTTCCACTCTTCATCCTCTTCAATGCCTTCCTCACTTCACTTTTACTCATTTTTGCTACTTTGTGGTCTACACTAATCACCTCTTCTACCCTTGCCTCTCTTTCATTTTCCACATTCATCAGCTCTTCAAAGTACTCTTTCCATCTTCCTGTCACTCTTCTAGCATCTGTCAATACATTTCCCTCTCTGTCCTTTATCACCCGGACCTGCTGTACATCCTTTCCATCTTTATCTCTCTGTTTCGCCAACTTGTATAGATCATTTTCAGCCTCCTTACTATCCAACCGAGCATACAAGTCATCATAAGCCCTTTGTTTTGCCTTTGCTACCTCTATCTTTACCTTTCGCCGCATCTCCCTGAACTCCTGTCTGTTCTCTTCAGTCCTCTCAGTATCCCACTTCTTCTTCGCTAACCATTTTCTCTGTATACACTCCTGCACTTCCTCATTCCACCACCAAGTCTCCTTATCTACTTTCCTTCCAGATGACACACCAAGTACTCTTCTACCTGTCTCCCTGATCACACTAGCTGTTGTTGTCCAATCATCTGGAAGCTCTCCCTGACCACCCAGACCCTTTCTCAACTCCTCCCTGAAAACCATGCAACACTCTGCTGCAATAATTAAATCATCTACCCAAAGCAAATCTTCTCCACGGCTCTAAACTCGTTCGTCGCCGCTACTTGGGGATCACCGGATGGCTTTCTCCCTCCGCTTCCTTACATTTTATGTCCGCTAGATGGCGGCATCCGACTGTGCACAGCGCTTGGAGCTCCAGCAGGTGATCTGGCTGCTGCGTATGAGAGGAATAAACGAGTGGGGCCGTGAGTGCAATAAATCCCCCTCCACTTCTTACATGGATGTTATCACCCTGTTACTGTATTTTAACGATACCGCTGTGTTTTCCACCTCAATGTTAAGCCGATTTTTAAACATTAAAAACCAAATTGCTCGATTCAGTGACACCGAGGCCCTGAGTGGAGGACTTATGGAGTTGACTCCTCCGCTTATTCATAAGTGCATGTCTGGTGCTCCCGGAGCTTCACGCCGACGTCACGGGGATCCATGTCCGAAGAAGGTGCACCTTGGCCGGTCTGCGGGGTCCTGTTGACCGGAAGCTGAGACTGGCCCTTCGAAATAACACGGAAAATAATTGAGAGCATATTTCTCAGTTGACAACGCCCCCACTTGCTCTCATATTATTGGTATCTTTGCCCATTTACATCAAAATAAAATACTCATGACCCAAACAACAACTTTGAAAAATTCAACAACTTAAACTGCGATGCAGGCTTTGTCATAACATGTGCCGGCATCTCTCGTGTTGGACAATACTGTAGGGCTACCTTTCCACATATTTTCTTTGTGACATCTTAACACACTCTTCTGACTGACATATTTTCTGGGTATTGATTTTGATCACTTTGCCCAAGTCCTTCATTTTAAATCTAGCTGTAAGCATGATTTTCACCTCTTTCATTACTTCCTCACCACTCGCAGCTATGATTAAATCATCTACCCATATTATGATGATGACTTTGTCATTTTGGTTTTCTTTGACATAGACACAATGATCTGCTTCATTCTGAATGAAGTCGTTGTCAATCAAGTAAGAATGGAGCATCAGATTCCAATGACGACCTGCCAAATTTTCCTGAACTGATTTCTGCATGAACACCCTCACACTTGTCATATTTGCTGTTGGAGAAAATGTTTCCTCAAAATCCGTGCCATACTTTTGACTGTAGCCCTTAGCAAAATAACGAGCTTTATATTTGTTTGTGCCAACTTCATTTCTTTTTAGCGCATACACCCACCCCCCCACCCCCACTGCACACTTGCCTTGGGGTAGCTGTGTTAGGGTCAAAGTGTTGTTCTCTCTCAATGACTCCATCTCGTCGTCCATAGATTTCATCCACTTGTCAGCATTGAGGGAACTCCTTGCCTCTTTAAATGTCTGTGGGACACCATACGCCAGTCTATAACAGTAGTCAATGTTAGTGAACACTTGGTCATCGTCAATAGCACTAGTCACATAACCATTAAAGTAACTGGGCTTCTTTTTGGTTCTAGTTGATCGTCTCACATTGTCTGCACTGCTTGGCTGTGTCACACGGTCAGATACGGGGCTGCCCATTTCCAAGGTGTACAAAGGTGTACAAGACAGTGGTGAGACCAGCGATGATGTATGGACTAGAAACTGTAGAAGAAGAAGAAGAAGAAGAAGAAGAAGAAGAAGAAGAAGAAGAAGAAGAAGAAGAAGAAGAAGAAGAAGAAGAAGTTAGAAAGAGAGGGTGGGGGGGAGGCAAACCTTCTCCACGGCTCTAAACTCGTTCGTCGCCGCTACTCGGGGAACACCGGATGGCTTTCTCCCTCCGCTTCCTTACATTTTATGTCCGCTAGATGGCGGCATCCGACTGTGCACAGCGCTTGGAGCTCCAGCAGGTGATCTGGCCGCTGTGTATGAGAGGAATAAACGAGTGGGGCCGTGAGTGCAATAAATCCCCCTCCACTTCTTACATGGATGTTATCACCCTGTTACTGTATTTTAACGATACCGCTGTTTTTTCGACCTCAATGTTAAGCCGATTTTTAAACATTAAAAAACCAGATTGCTCGATTCAGTGACACCGAGGCCGTGAGTGGAGGACTTATGGAATCGACTCCTCCGCTTATTCATATGTGCATGTCTGGTGCTCCCGGAGCTTCACGCCGACGTCACGGGGATCCGTGTCCGAAGAAGGTGCACCTTGGCCGGTCTGCGGGGTCCTGTTGACTGGGAAGTTGAGACTGGCCCTTGGAAATAAAACGGAAAATAATTGAGAGCATATTTCTCAGTTAACAACGCCCCCACTTGCTCTCATATTATTGGTATCTTTGCCCATTTACATCAAAATAAAATACTCATGACCCAAACAACAACTTTGAAAAATTCAACAACTTAAACTGTGATGCAGGCTTTGTCATAACATGTGCCGGCATCTCTTGTGTTGGAAAATACTGTAGGACTACCTTTCCACATATTTTCTTTGTGACATCTTAACACACTCTTCTGACTGACATATTTTCTGGGTATTGATTTTGATCACTTTGCCCTTGTCCTTCATTTTAAATCTAGCTGTAAGCATGATTTTCACCTCTTTCATTACTTCCTCATCACTCGCAGCTATGATTAAATCATCTACCCATATTATGATGATGACTTTGTCATTTTGGTTTTCTTTGACATAGACACAATGATCTGCTTCATTCTGAATAAAGTCATTGTCAATCAAGTAAGAATGGAGCATCAGATCCCAATGACGACCGACCTGTTCAGGGACGTATAGTGACTTTTTAAGTTTACACACCAGCTTCTGTTTTGTATTTGTCACTTCATACCCTTCTGGTTGTTCTACACAGAGCTCACAATCTATGGGTGCATGAAGATAGGCTGTCTTTACATCCATTTGGTGTAAGAACAAATTTTCCGGAACTGATTTCTGCATAAACACCCTCACACTTGTCATATTTGCTGTTGGAGAAAATGTTTCCTCGAAATCCGTGCCATACTTTTGACTGTAGCCCTTAGCAACATACCGAGCTTTATATTTGTTTGTGCCATCTTCATTTCTTTTTAGCGCTTACGCCCCCCACCCCCCACCCCCACCCCCACTGCACACTTGCCTTGGGGTAGCTGTGTTAGGGTAAAAGTGTTCTTCTCTCTCAATGACTCCATCTCTTCGTCCATAGATTTCATCCACTTGTCAGCATTAAGTGAACTCCTTGCCTCTTTAAATGTCTGTGGGACACCACACGCCAGTCTATAACAGTAGTCAATGTTAGTGAACACTTGGTCATCGTCAATAGCACTAGTCACATAACTATTAAAGTAACTGGGCTTCTTTTTGGTTCTAGTTGATCGTCTCACATTGTCTGCACTGCTTGGCTTTGTCACACGGTCAGATACGGGGTTGCCCATTACCAAGGTGTACAAAGGTGTACAAGACAGTGGTGAGACCAGCGATGATGTATGGACTAGAAACTGTTACAATGACAAAAAGACAGCAGGCAGAACTAGAGGTTGCAGATATGAAGATGTTGAGGTTCTCTTACGGAGTGACCAGGATTGATAGGATCAGGAATGAGTATCAGAGGAACAGCACATGTTCGATGTTTTGGAGAGAAGGTCAGAGAAGCCAGACTGAGATGGTTCGGTCATGTACAGAGGAGGGATAGAGAATATATTGGTAGACGGATGCTGGAATTGGAGCTGCAAGGCAAGAGGTCTCGAGGAAGACCAAAGGGAGGATTTATGGACGTGGTGAGAGAGGATATGAAGGTAGTTGGTGTGAGAGAGGAGGATACGGAGAATAGGGTTAGATGGAGAAAGTTGACTCGCTGTGGCCACACCTGACGGGAAAAGACAAAAGAAGAAGAAGAAGAAGAAGAAGAAGAAGAAGAAGAAGAAGAAGAAGAAGAAGAAGAAGAAGAAGTAAGAAAGAGAGGTTGGGGGGGAAGCAAACCTTCTCCACGGCTCTAAACTCGTTCGTCGCCGCTACTCGGGGAACACCGGATGGCTTTCTCCCTCCGCTTCCTTACATTTTATGTCCGCTAGATGGCGGCATCCGACTGTGCACAGCGCTTGGAGCTCCAGCAGGTGATCTGGCTGCTGTGTATGAGAGGAATAAACGAGTGGGGCCGTGAGTGCAATAAATCCCCCTCCACTTCTTACATGGATGTTATCACCCTGTTACTGTATTTTAACGATACCGCTGTGTTTTCGACCTCAATGTTAAGCCGATTTTTAAACATTAAAAACCAAATTGCTCGATTCAGTGACACCGAGGCCGTGAGTGGAGGACTTATGGAGTTGACTCCTTCGCTTATTCATATGTGCATGTCTGGTGCTCCCGGAGCTTCACGCCGACGTCACGGGGATCCGTGTCCGAAGAAGGTGCACCTTGGCCGGTCTGCGGGATCCTGTTGACCGGAAGCTGAGACTGGCCCTTGGAAATAAAACGGAAAATAATTGAGAGCATATTTCTCAGTTAACAACGCCCCCACTTGCTCTCATATTATTGGTATCTTTGCCCATTTACATCAAAATAAAATACTCATGACCCAAACAACAAACAACAACTTTGAAAAATTCAACAACTTAAACTGTGATGCAGGCTTTGTCATAACATGTGCCGGCATCTCTTGTGTTGGACAATACTGTAGGGCTACCTTTCCACATATTTTCTTTGTGACATCTTAACACACTCTTCTGACTGACATATTTTCTGGGTATTGATTTTGATCACTTTGCCCATGTCCTTCATTTTAAATCTAACTGTAAGCATGATTTTCACCTCTTTCATTATTTCCTCATCACTCGCAGCTATGATTAAATCATCTACCCATATTATGATGATGACCTTGTCATTTTGGTTTTCTTTGACATAAACACAATGATCTGCTTCATTCTGAATAAAGTCATTGTCAATCAAGTAAGAATGGAGCATCAGATCCCAATGACGACCGGCTTGTTCAGGGACGTATAGTGACTTTTTAAGTTTACACACCAGCTTCTGTTTTTTATTTGTCACTTCATACCCTTCTGGTTGTTCTACACAGAGCTCACAATCTATGGTTGCATGAAGATAGGCTGTCTTTACATCCATTTGGTGTAAGAACAAATTTTCCGGAACTGATTTCTGCATAAACACCCTCACACTTGTCATATTTGCTGTTGGAGAAAATGTTTCCTCGAAATCCGTGCCATACTTTTGACTGTAGCCCTTAGCAACATAACGAGCTTTATATTTGTTTGTGCCATCTTCATTTCTTTTTAGCGCTTACGCCCCCCACCCCCACTGCACACTTGCCTTGGGGTAGCTGTGTTAGGGTAAAAGTGTTCTTCTCTCTCAATGACTCCATCTCTTCGTCCATAGATTTCATCCACTTGTCAGCATTGAGGGAACTCCTTGCCTCTTTAAATGTCTAACTGATCATAATCATCATCATCATCATCATCATCATCATCATCATCATCATCATCATCATCATCATCATTATCATCATCATCCTGGTCTGAGCTCATCTCTGTCTGGGTTTGTTGCTCTGGAGATGGGTTCGACACAAATTTTAGCAGTCTGTTTTAGTACTCTTTCACTATTTGGATAATATACAAAATAAGCTGGACTATTTTTGTCATATCCAATGAAAACTCCCTTCTCACCTCTTGAGTCAAGTTTCTTTTTGTTGTGCTTGTATGCATAGCACACAGCACCAAACTTTTGCATTTGTGACACATTTGGTTTCTTTCCCGTCAAGCCGAAAAGCCCCCCGCCCCACCACCACACACACATTAGCTCCTCCATTCATTCACATGTACACGCCGGCTGCTCCGGGAGCTCGACGCCGACGTTTCGGTGATCGATGTCCGCAGAAGGTGCACCATTGCCGGCCTGCGGTATCCTGTAGACCCCCCCCTCCATACACACATGCAATACGCCTTGAAACGCATCGCTCGCACCGACGCGGGGAATCCTTTACCCTACTTCCACAACAACGGCGAGAATCACATTGCGTCGGCCGCCGTGAGGAAGAGGGGGGGGGCATTAAGGGGGGGAGAGAGAGAGACATGGAGATTTTCTCAGCCTCTCATTCTTTTTTTTTTTTTTTTAATTGAACATAAATAGTACACACAAATATACAAATGTACAAATAAACATGGCAAGGTAGAACTGAATGTCAATGAAACAACCAGGCATGAGGAAGCAAAGGACATAAGGACTCTATTGTCCATCAGAGGACATGTTGGCAGACATCTTGACAAAACCCATGACAAAGGTAAAAATAGAAAAATTCAAAAAGTGGTTCTTTGGAAATTAAAATGTCCAAAGTTTTTTTTTTTTGGATGTTGAGATCAAGAGGGGGTGTTGAGATAGGTGATCTCATTAGTTTTATTTGAGTTTACATTCTAGTATACATATGTTGTATTTGTATCTACTCTCAGGAAATGCATGGCACTTTATGACAAGGTTTGGGACTTGTTTTAGTTTTTCGCGACTGTTCAGCTAACTTGACGTTAACTTCTACGTCAGTGTTTTTTTTTTGGTATAGCGGTGCTGGCGGGAATTTTTCCCTCACTCTGTACTGTACATGTCCCATGGCTAACCGATGTTGATTCCCGGAGCTGTGAAGAAGAAAATAAAAGACGATTCAAACAAGGCAAACTTGTGAATTCCTTCCGAAACATGGAAAACGAAGAAGCTGCAAACTTAAACGCAACAGGTTATGGGCCCAGGCAACGAACAAAAGGAGGAAGATGGCAACGTTTGGTTTTCGATGGAGACGAAAACAACTACGAGCTTTGGGAAGTAAAGTTTCTGGGACACATGCGACTCGAAGGTTTGAAAGAGACAATACTTTCAACTGTTGAGCCCGACCCAGATAAAAATGCAGAATGCTACGCTGAGCTTATCCAGTTCCTCGATGATAAAAGTCTATCATTGGTAATGAGGGAAGCCGCAGATGACGGTCGAAAAGCTTTGAAAATATTACGGGATCATTACGCCAGCCAGGGTAAGCCCAGAATTATTTCCCTGTACAGCGAACTATGCTCACTCAAGAAGGAACCCGACGAAACAATAACAGATTACATGATCAGAGCAGAAAAGGCAGTCACCGCTCTGAGAAACACAAAACAGGTGATAAGTGATGAGCTGATGATCGCTATGGTTATGAAAGGGCTTCCAGAACCGTACAAGCCCTTCGTCATTCACGTAACTCAGAGCAGTGAAGAAATGACGTTTATTCAGTTCAAGAGTAAACTAAGAAGTTATGAAGAGACTGAAAAGTTTGACAGCAAAACCAAATCAGACAATGTAATGAAAGTGGACATGTCAACGGTGATCTGCTATGGATGTGGAAACCGTGGCCATATGGCAAAAGCTTGTCACCAAAAATCAGGGCCAAAATGGTGCAGCTATCACAGAAGCACAACCCACACCGATGAGACATGCAGAAGAAAATCCAAGCCCAAAGAAGACTCGGTCAAACAAAACACAGACATCCAAGACAAAGATAAGGAAGATGAGCAAACTTTTGTATTCAAGGTCAGTCAAAAAGTCCCTCCGGAAAATATCAGAAAAAATGGACTGATGGTAGACTGTGGCGCTACATCACACATCATAACACAAGAAGACAAATTCATAAGATTTGATGAGTTTTTCAACCCAAACAAACATTACATGGAGCTAGCAGACGGGACCAGAAGAAACAAAGTGGCACTAAAAAGAGGTGATGCAGAAGTGTTACTCCAGGACATTGAAGGAAAACCTGTCCTGGTAACCTTAAGGGGAGCCTTATTCATCCCATCATATCCTCAGGACTTCATATCGGTGAAGGCAGCCACAGCTGATGGAGCCAGCGTGATATTCAAAGAAGGAGAGAACAGACTCATAACCAAAGAAGGAAAAATTTTCAGCATTGAGGAATGTGACAGACTCTACTACATAAGAACGGTAAATTATCAACAACTTTATGATGATACAGTAAATGACATGATGTCCAGAGATAGAGTAAACTTAACTTGTGATGTCAAAACATGGCATGAGATTATGGGACACTGCAATGTAAAAGATGTATTAAAATTACCAAACTTAGTAGAGGGTATGAAGATTACAGGTCAGACCAAGGTAGACTGTAACGTAGACTGTAACGTATGCACGGAGGGAAAATTCACAAATAGCAGAAACAGGCAAGCTGATGCAAAAGCTGATGCACCCCTAAAAATGGTACACACTGACTTATCAGGCCCGATTGAACCAGCTGGTCAAGAAGGGCATAAGTATGTCATTTCATTCACAGATGATTATTCAGGGGCAGTATTTGGTTTGGTTGTGGATGCGTTTCGGCTAATGCTATTAGCACAGCTATGATGAGTTAAGGTGTGTGTGTGTGTGTGTGTGTGTGTGTGTGCGTGTGTGTGAGTGTGAATTTGTTTAGGTGGGGGGGGGGTTGCGGACAGGGAGTACCGGGGCCTCGAACGATAAGCTGAGGAGCGGAGGAGGGCAGAAGCCCGGCCCGTGATTCGCTTATGTCCAGCGGTTCGGGAATTCCAGGGCCCAAAGCGGAGGAGCGATGGAGCTGAGAAGCGGAGGAGCGGAGGTAATGTTTCTCCTCTCAGAGGCGGGGAAGTTTGGGGGCAGAAGAACCCCTTAGACTGGCTAATGTGAGCATACTCCGGACAAAGATCCCCCGGACGTATGATTGGAGCTCTCGGACCATTGGGCACACACATGTGAATGAGTGGATGAGCTAATGTTTGTTTGGTTGTGGATGCGTTTCGGCTAATGCTATTAGCACAGCTATGATGAGTTAAGGTGTGTGTGTATGTGTGTGTGTGTGTGTGTGTGTGTGTGTGTGTGTGTGTTGTGTGTTTTTGTGTGTGTGTGAGTGTGTTTGTGTGTGTATGTGTGAGAGTTTGTTTAGGTGGGGGGGGGAGTACCAGGGCCCATAGAGGAGGAGCGGTGGAGCTGAAAAGCGGAGGAGCGGAGGCAATTTTTCTCCTCTCAGAGGCGGGGAAGCTTGGGGGCAGAAGAACCCCTTAGACCGGCCAATGTGAGCCTTCTCCGGACATAGATCACCCGGACGTATGACTGGAGCTCCCGTACCTCTAGGCACACACATATGTGAATGAGTGGATGAGCTAATGTTTGTTTTGTTGTGGATACGTTTTGGCCAATGCTATTAGCACAGCTATGATGAGTTCAGGTGTGTGTGTGTGTGTGTGTGTGTTTGTGTGTGTGTTTGTGTGTGTGTGTCTGTGTGTGTGTGTGTGTGTGTGTGTGTGTGTGTGTGTGTGCGTGTGTTTATCTGTGTGTGAGAGTTTGTTTTGGTGGGGGGGGGTTCCCGCGGACAGGGAGTACCAGGGCCTGGAGCGGATGAGGTGAGGAGCGGAGGAGGGCAGAAGCCCGGACCGTGATTCACTTATGTCCAGCGGTTCGGGAGTTCCAGGGCCAAAAGCGGAGAAGCGGAGGACAGCAAAAGCCCTGTCCGCAATTCACCTGAGTCCGGCGGATCGGTAGTACCTGGTTCCGCAGCGGAGGAGCGGAGGAGCGGAGGAGCGGAGGAGCGGAGCAAAGCGGAAGCCCGTCTTAACAACAAGGAAATTACAGATGAGGCTATAATTTCCACAGAAATCTTTAAATTCTATAGCCACCTATACACTTCGACATTGTGAAAAAGCGATTGTGACTCCTTTCCAACAAATATTCCTCAATATATCCCAAAAATAAACAACAACAAACAATATATGTTTGTTTTGTATATGTTTATATATAAACAACAAAAAATATACAGTTTGATATCTGAGATTCCTCGTGAGTCGCCAACTTAATTACATGTTGTACTCCCCTTGCAATCTTTTTTTCGTTTTAATTTTTTATTAGTCTATCTATTGATTTAATTATTTAATTTATATTTCTTTTTTTGTCTAGCATTGTAAATTTCTCACAAACCGTTAACACTATTAACTTCTGATTACATACAGAACGAATGTCCCTATGTCCTTTGCTTCCTCATGCCTGGTTGTTTCATTGACATTCAGTTCTACCTTGCCATGTTTATTTGTACATTTGTATAGTTGTGTGTACTATTTATGTTCAATTAAAAAAAAAAAAAGAATGAGAGGCTGAGAAAATCTCCATGTCTCTCTCTCCCCCCCCTTAATGCCCCCCCCCCCCCCCCTTCCTCACGGCGGCCGACGCAACACGATTCTCGCCGTTGTTGTGGAAGTAGGGAAAAGGATTCCCCGCGTTGGTGCGAGCGATGCGTTTCAAGGCGTATTGCATGTGTGTATGGAGGGGGGGGGTCTACAGGACACCGCAGACCGGCAATGGTGCACCTTCTGCCGACATCGATCACCGAAACGTCGGCGTGGAGCCCCCGGAGCAGCCGGCGTGTACATGTGAATGAATGGAGGAGCTAATGTGTGTGTGTGGGGTGGTGGTGGTGGTGGTGGTGTGTGTGTGGGGGGGGGGGCGTTTCGGCTAATGCTATCAGCACAGCTATGATTATTCCCAGAACGTTGAGAACGAGCTCCCGGAACTCCAGACATGCGTATATAAAAGAGTGGAATTAAGGTGTGTGTGTGTGTGTGTGTGTGTGGGTGTGTGTGTGTGTGTGTGTGTGTGTGTGTGTGTGTATGTGTGTGTGTGTGTGTGTGTGGGTGTGTGTGTGTGTGTGTGTGTGTGTGTGTGTGTGTGTGTGTGTGTGTGTGTGTGTGTTTGTGTGTGTGTGTCTTATCTCTGACTTGGATATCAACAAGATTCCTGTCCAATTTTCAGAGTTCCATAAACAAATACTATTATACTGGAAAATGATATATGTACACAATTTCTCAACACACAGTACAATAATTTGGAACAATAGATATGTACTGCGTGGCAACAAACCTCTGTTTTACAAGGAATGCTTTGAGAAAGGTATATGGTCAAGAATTGACTTGATGGATGACAATGGCAGTCCTCTAGACTATGAACAGTTCTGTACTACACACAGATTTAAGCCTCCCATATTAGAGTTGATAAAGTTATGAAACGCACTGCCTCGACAATTTGTATTCCTGACCAAAAATATAATGACGCACCGAACCGTACAACTACAGTTACCCCGACTATCACTCCAGGGAATCTCAATTCTGGACAGAAAGTGCAGCAACTCCTTTATTAGGACATGTTTCACAGGAAACTTGTTCCCTGGACGTCAAAACAAAAATAATATTTGAAATAAATTTGATAAGGAATCGATTGCCACGCTGCGAACTATGTATCTGACTCTACCCATACCCCCCAAGGCAAAAAGAGACCCACTTCTAAATTATGAATGACATCTACCCATCTCAGGAATTATTGAGGGTACGCTTTACTTTTGAAGATAATATTTGTACATTTTGTGAAGACAACATTGAAACCACTGACCATATATTTTTTCTCATTCTCATTCCATCGTCACCAGTTTCCCTTTCAAAAGATGATATCACATTTGGTTTACTTTTAAGCAACATAACAGATGAACTCTGTGTCAATGTTCTTTTAGGCCTGGCCAAGTTCTTCATTCACAAAAACAGAATGCAAAAATGCTCCCCAAATTTTAATTTCTTCATAAACGATTTTGAATTATAAAAAAAAAACCTTAAAACTTATGGAAAAATCCAAAAACTAAAAAATATACAGTTACCCATGTCTGAGATTCCTTTTTTTGGAAAAAAAGAAAAACAACTTAATTACATGTTATATTCCCCTTGCAATTTTTTTTCGTTTTAATTTTTTATTTGTCTATCTATTGATTTAATTATTTCCTTTTAATTTCTTTTTTTGTCTAGCACTGTAAATTTCTCACAAACCGTTAACACTATTAACTTCTGATTACATACAGAACGAATGTCCTTATGTCCGTTGCTTCCTCATCCCTGGTTGTTTCATTGACATTCAGTTCTACCTTGCCATGTTTATTTGTACATTTGTATATTTGTGTGTACTATTTATGTTCAATTAAAAACAGTTTGATGTCTGAGATTCCTTGTGAACCGCCAACTTAATTACATGTTATATTCCCCTTACAATTTTTTTTTTTAGTTTTTAATTTTATTTTTCTATCTATTTATTTAATTATTTCCTTTTAATTTTCTGTTTTTGTCTAGCATTAAAAATTCTCGCAAACCGTTAACACTATTAACTTCTGATTACATACAGAACGAATGCCCTTATGTCTCCTGTCACCCCCCCCCGTCCCCCCCGCTTTTTCCGTACAGTGGCAGACACTGAGATCAAAAGCAAATGGGTGTCATTGTAATGCAGTAACAGGGTGATAACAGCCGTGTTAGAAGTGTGTAGGGGCTTATAGGAGAGCAGAAGCACGTCACGCTATTCGCCTGAGTTCAGAGGATCGGGAGTACCAGGGCCCATAGCGGAGGAGCAGAGGAGTTGAGAAGCGGAGGAGCGGAGGAGCGGAGTTATGTTTCTCTTCTCAAAGGCGGGGAAGCTTGGGGGCAGCAGGACCCCTTAGACCGGCCAATGTGAGCCTTCTCCGGACATAGATCACCCGGACTCATGACTGGAGCTCCCGTACCTCTGGGCACACACATATGTGAATGAGTGGATGAGCTAATGTTTGTTTTGTTGTGGATACGTTTCGGCCAATGCTATTAGCACAGCTATGATGAGTTCAGGTGTGTGTGTGTGTGTGTGTGTGTGTGTGTGTGTGTGTGTGTGTGTGTGTGTGTGTGGGTGTGTGTCTGTGTGTGTGTGTGTGTGTGTGTGTGTCTGTGTGTGTGTGTCTGTGTGTTCGTGTGTGTTTGTGTGTGTGTGTGTTTGTGTGTGCGTGTGTTTATGTGTGTGTGAGAGTTTGTTTTGGTGGGTGGGGGGGGGTTCCCGCGGACTGGGAGTACCAGGGCCTTAAGCGGATGAGGTGAGGAGCGGAGGAGGGCAGAAGCCCGGACCGTGATTCGCTTATGTCCAGCGGTTCGTGTAGAATATTGACTGTGGACACAGTAATATTGAACAGTTAACCATATATGTTTACTTGCAATCTGCACATGCGCAGACTCGCTGTAGGCGGGGCTTATGTCTGTTGGTACGAATTGCTATCATAACCTGTGCTCTGCTCTTCAGTAAAAATAACTAAGTGCTACTCTAATATCTCCGGTCGCATCTCTTTTACACAAAACACAACAGTTCGGGAGTTCCAGGGCCCAAAGCGGAGGAGCGGAGGACAGGAAAAGCCCTGTCCGCAATTCACCTGAGTCTGGCGTATCGGTAGTACCTGGTTCCGCAGCGGAGGAGCGGAGGAGCTGAGAAGCGGGGGAGCGGAGGAGCGGAGGAGCGGAGGAGCGGAGGAGATGTTTCTCTTCTCAGAGGCGGCGAGGGGGGGGGGAGCAGGACCCCTTACCCTTATCCCCCGGACGTTTGAGTGGAGCTCCCGGACCTCCGGGCACACACATGCGAATGACTGGATGACAGGGAGTTCCAGGGCCTGGAGCGGATGAGCAGAGGAGAGGCGGAGGGCAGAAGCCCGGCCCGGTTCGGGAGTTCCAGGGTCCAAATCGGGGGAGGGAAAAAAAGGAGGAGGGGAGGAGAGCAGAAGACTGGCCTGGAATTCACCGAAGTCCCGCAGATCGGGAGTTCCAGGGCCCGGAGCGGAAGACCGGAGGAGCGGAGGAGCGGAGGAGCGGAGGAGCAGAGGAGCGGAGGAGCGGAGGAGCGGAAGAGAGCGGAAGCCCAGCCGACAATTCGCCTGAGTCCCGCGGAAGGGGATTACCAGGCCCTGGAGCCTGAATCGCTTATGTCCTGCGGTTCCGGAGTACCAGGGCCCGGAGCGGAGGAGCGGAGGAGCGGAGGAGCGGATGAGCGGATGAGCTGAGGAGAGCGGAAGCCCGGCCGACAATTCGCCTGAGTCCCGCGGAGAGGGAGTACCAGGGCCATAAGCGTGATTTAATGATGTTCAGCAATTCAGGAGTACCAGGAACTGGTGCGGAGGAGCGGAGGGGCGGATGAGTGGAGGAGCGGAGGAGAGCGGAAACCCGGCCCACATTTCGCCTGAGTCCCGCGGATTGGGAGTACCAGGGCCTGGAGCCTGATTCGCTTATGGCAAGCAGTTCAGGAGTACCAGGGCCCAGAGCGGAGGAGCGGAGGAGCGGAGGAGCGGATGAGCGGAGGAGCGAAGGTGAGCGGAAGCCCGGCCGAATATTCGCCTAAGTCCCGCGGAGAGGGAGTACCAAGGCTTGGAGCCTGATTCGCTTATGTCTAGCAGTTCAGGAATACCAGGGCCCAGGGCGGAGGAGCGGAGGAGCGGATGAGAGGAGAAGCGGACGAGAGCGGAAGCCCGGTCGACAATTCGCCTAAGTCCCGCGGAGAGGGAGTACCAGGACCTGGAGCCTGATTCGCTTATGTCCAGCAGTTCAGGAGTACCAGGGCCCGGAGCGGAGGAACGGAGGAGCGGATGAGAGGAGAAGCGGTGGAGAGCGGAAGCCCGGCTGACAATTCGCCTGAGTCCCGCGGAAAGGGAGTACCAGGGCCTGGAGCCTAATTCGCTCATGTCGAGCAGTTCAGGAGTACCAGGGCCCGGAGCGGAGGAACGGAGGAGCGGATGAGAGGAGAAGCGGTGGAGAGCGGAAGCCCGGCCGACAATTCGCCTAAGTCCCGCGGATTGGTAGTACCAGGGCCCGGAGCGGGGCAGCGGAGGAGCAGATGAGCAGAAGAGTGGAGGAGCGGAGGATCGGAGGAGCGGAAGAGCGGAGGAGTGGAGGAGCGGAGGAGCGGATGAGCGGAGGAGCGGAGGTGAGCGGAAGCCCGGCCGACAATTCGCCTGAGTCCCGCGGAGAGGGAGTACCAGGGCCGGAGCGGAGGAGCGGAGGACCGGAGGACCGGAGGAGAGCTGAATCCGGCCGACAATTCGCCTGAGTCCCGCGGAAAGGGAGTACCAGGGACAGAAGCGTGATTCGCTTATGTCTAGCAGTTCAAGAGTACCAGGGCCTGGAGTTGAGGTGCGGAGGAGTGGATGAGAGGAGAAGCGGAGGAGAGCGGAAGCCTTGCCGACAATTCGCCTGAGTCCAGCGGAAAGGGAGTACCAGGGCTTGGAGCCTGATTCGCTTATGTCTAGCAGTTCAGGAGTACCAGGGCCCGGAGCGGAGGAGCGGAGGAGCGGATGAGAGGAGAGGCGGACGAGAGCGGAAGCCCGGCCGACAATTCGCCGAAGTCCCGCGGAGAGGGAGTACCAGGGCCTGGAGCCTGATTCGCTTATGTCCAGCAGTTCAGGAGTACCAGGGCCGGAACGGAGGAGCGGAGGAGCGGAGAAGCGGAGGACCGGAGGAGCGGAGGACCGGAGGACCGGAGGAGAGCTGAATCCGGCCGACAATTCGCCTGAGTCCCGCGGAAAGGGAGTACCAGGACCAGTAGCGTGATTTAATGATGTCCAGCAGTTCAGGAGTACCAGGGGCGGAGCGGAGGAGCGGAGGAGAGCGGAAGCCCGGCCGAATATTCGCCTAAGTCCCGCGGAAAGGGAGTACCAGGGCCAGGAACGTGATTCGCTTATGTCTAGCAGTTCAGGAGTACCAGGGCCGGAACGGAGGAGCGGAGGAGCGGAGGAGAGGAGAAGCGGAGGAGAGCGGAAGCCCGGCCGACAATTCGCCGAAGTCCCGCGGAGAGGGAGTACCAGGGCCTGGAGCCTGATTCGCTTATGTCCAGCAGTTCAGGAGTACCAGGGCCGGAACGGAGGAGCGGAGGAGCGGAGGAGCGGAAGAGCGGAGGAGCGGAGGACCGGAGGACCGGAGGACCGGAGGACCGGAGGACCGGAGGACCGCAGGAGAGCTGAATCCGGCCGACAATTCGCCTGAGTCCCGCGGAAAGGGAGTACCAGGGCCAGAAGCGTGATTTAATGATGTCCAGCAGTTCAGGAGTACCAGGGCCGGAGCGGAGGAGCGGGGAAGCCCGGCCGACAATTCGCCTGAGTCCAGCGGAAAGGGAGTACCAGGGCCTGGAGTCTGATTCGCTTATGTCTAGCAGTTCAGGAGTACCAGGGCCCGGAGCGGAGGAGCGGAGGAGCGGATGAGCAGAAGAACGTTTAAGCAGTGGAGCGGAGGAGCGGAGGAGTGGATGAGAGGAGAAGCGGAGGAGAGCGGAAGCCCGGCTGACAATTCGCCTGAGTCCAGCGGAAAGGGAGTACCAGGGCCTGGAGCCTGATTCGCTCATGTCTAGCAGTTCAGGAGTACCAGGGCCCGGAGCGGAGGAACGGAGGAGCGGAGGAGCGGAGGAGCGGAGGAGCGGATGAGCTGAGGAGAGCGGAAGCCCGACGGCAATTCACCTGAGTCCCGCGGAGAGGGAGTACCAGGGCCTGAAGCGTCATTTAATGATGTTCAGCAATTCAGGAGTACCAGGGTAAGGTGCGGAGGAGCGGAGGAGCGGAGGGGCGGATGAGTGGATGAGCGGACGAGCGGAGGAGAGAGGAAGCCTGGCCCACATTTCGCCTAACTCCTGCGGAGAGGGAGTACCAGGGCCTGGAGCCTGATTCGCATGTCCAGCAGTTCAGGAGTACCAGGGCCGGAGCGGAGGAGCGGAGGAGCGGAGGTGAGCGGAAGCCCGGCCGAATATTTGCCGAAGTCCCGTGGAAAGGGAGTACCAGGGCCTGAAGCCTGATTCGCTTATGTCTAGCAGTTCAGGAGTACCAGGGCCCGAAGCGGAGGAGCGGATGAGAGGAGAAGCGGTGGAGAGCGGAAGCCCGGCCCACATTTCGCCTGAGTCCCGCGGATTGGGAGTACCAGGTCCTGGAGCCTGGTTCGCTTATGGCAAGCAGTTCAGGAGTACCAGGGCCCAGAGCGGAGGAGCGGAGGAACGGAGGAGCGGAGGAGCGGAGGAGCGCAGGAGCGCAGGAGCGCAAAAGCGGAGGTGAGCGGAAGCCCGGCCGAATATTTGCCGAAGTCCCGCGGATTGGGAGTACCAGGGCCTGGAGCCTGATTCGCTTATGGCAAGTAGTTCAGGAGTACCAGGGCCTTGAGCGGAGGAGTGGAGGAGCGGAGGAGCGGATGAGCGGAGGAACGGAGGTGAGCGGTTGCCCGGCCGAATATTCGCCTAAGTCCCGCGGAAATGGAGTACCAGGACTTGGAGCCTGATTCGCTTATGTCTAGCAGTTCAGGAGTACCAGGGCCCGGAGCGGAGGAGCAGTGGAGCGGATGAGCAGAAGAACGTTTAAGCAGTGGAGCGGAGGAGCGGAGGAGCGGAGGTGAGCGGAAGCCCGGCCGACAATTCGCCTAAGTCCCTCGGAGAGGGAGTACCAGGGCCTGGAGCCTGATTCGCTTATGTCCAGCAGTTCAGGAGTACCAGGGCCGGAACGGAGGAGCGGAGGAGCGGAAGAGCGGAGGAGCGGAGGACCGGAGGACCGGAGGACCAGAGGACCGGAGGACCGGAGGACCGCAGGAGAGCTGAATCCGGCCGACAATTCGCCTGAGTCCCGCGGAAAGGGAGTACCAGGGCCAGAAGCGTGATTTAATGATGTCCAGCAGTTCAGGAGTACCAGGGCCGGAGCGGAGGAGCGGGGAAGCCCGGCCGACAATTCGCCTGAGTCCAGCGGAAAGGGAGTACCAGGGCCTGGAGCCTGATTCGCTTATGTCTAGCAGTTCAGGAGTACCAGGGCCCGGAGCGGAGGAGCGGATGAGCAGAAGAACGTTTAAGCAGTGGAGCGGAGGAGCGGAGGAGTGGATGAGAAGAGAAGCGGAGGAGAGCGGAAGCCCGGCTGACAATTCGCCTGAGTCCAGCGGAAAGGGAGTACCAGGGCCTGGAGCCTGATTCGCTCATGTCTAGCAGTTCAGGAGTACCAGGGCCCGGAGCGGAGGAACGGAGGAGCGGAGGAGCGGAGGAGCGGAGTAGCGGAGGAGCGGATGAGCTGAGGAGAGCGGAAGCCCGACGGCAATTCACCTGAGTCCCGCGGAGAGGGAGTACCAGGGCCTGAAGCGTCATTTAATGATGTTCAGCAATTCAGGAGTACCAGGGTAAGGTGCGGAGGAGCGGAGGAGCGGAGGGGCGGATGAGTGGATGAGCGGACGAGCGGAGGAGAGAGGAAGCCTGGCCCACATTTCGCCTAACTCCTGCGGAGAGGGAGTACCAGGGCCTGGAGCCTGATTCGCATATGTCCAGCAGTTCAGGAGTACCAGGGCCGGAGCGGAGGAGCGGAGGAGCGGAGGAGCGGAGGTGAGCGGAAGCCCGGCCGAATATTTGCCGAAGTCCCGTGGAAAGGGAGTACCAGGGCGTGAAGCCTGATTCGCTTATGTCTAGCAGTTCAGGAGTACCAGGGCCCGAAGCGGAGGAGCGGATGAGAGGAGAAGCGGTGGAGAGCGGAAGCCCGGCCCACATTTCGCCTGAGTCCCGCGGATTGGGAGTACCAGGGCCTGGAGCCTGGTTCACTTATGGCAAGCAGTTCAGGAGTACCAGGGCCCAGAGCGGAGGAGCGGAGGAGCGGAGGAGCGGAGGAGCGCAGGAGCGCAGGAGCGCAAGAGCGGAGGTGAGCGGAAGCCCGGCCGAATATTCGCCGAAGTCCCGCGGATTGGGAGTACCAGGGCCTGGAGCCTGATTCGCTTATGGCAAGTAGTTCAGGAGTACCAGGGCCTTGAGCGGAGGAGTGGAGGAGCGGAGGAGCGGATGAGCGGAGGAACGGAGGTGAGCGGTTGCCCGGCCGAATATTCGCCTAAGTCCCGCGGAAAGGGAGTACCAGGACCTGGAACCTGATTCGCTTATGTCTAGCAGTTCAGGAGTACCAGGGCCCGGAGCGGAGGAGCGGTGGAGCGAATGAGCAGAAGAACGTTTAAGCAGTGGAGCGGAGGAGCGGAGGAGCGGAGGTGAGCGGAAGCCCGGCCGACAATTCGCCTAAGTCCCGCGGAGAGGGAGTACCAGGGCCAGGAACGTGATTCGCTTATGTCTAGCAGTTCAGGAGTACCAGGGCCCGGAGCGGAGGAGCGGTGGAGCGAATGAGCAGAAGAACGTTTAAGCAGTGGAGCGGAGGAGCGGAGGAGCGGAGGTGAGCGGAAGCCCGGCCGACAATTCGCCTAAGTCCCGCGGAGAGGGAGTACCAGGGCCAGGAACGTGATTCGCTTATGTCTAGCAGTTCAGGAGTACAAGGGCCGGAGTGGAGGAGCGGGGAAGCCCGGCCGACAATTCGCCTGAGTCCAGCGGAAAGGGAGTACCAGGGCCTGGAGTCTGATTCGCTTATGTCTAGCAGTTCAGGAGTACCAGGGCCCTGAGCGGAGGAGCGGAGGAGCGGATGAGCAGAAGAACGTTTAAGCAGTGGAGCGGAGGAGCGGAGGAGTGGATGAGAGGAGAAGCGGAGGAGAGCGTAAGCCCGGCTGACAATTCGCCTGAGTCCAGCGGAAAGGGAGTACCAGGGCCTGGAGCCTGATTCGCTCATGTCTAGCAGTTCAGGAGTACCAGGGCCCGGAGCGGAGGAGCGGAGGAGCGGAGGAGCGGATGAGCGGATGAGCTGAGGAGAGCGGAAGCCCGGCCGGCAATTCACCTGAGTCCCGCGGAGAGGGAGTACCAGGGCCAGGAACGTGATTCGCTTATGTCTAGCAGTTCAGGAGTACCAGGGCCGGAACGGAGGAGCGGAGGAGCGGAGGAGAGGAGAAGCGGAGGAGAGCGGAAGCCCGGCCGACAATTCGCCGAAGTCCCGCGGAGAGGGAGTACCAGGGCCTGGAGCCTGATTCGCTTATGTCCAGCAGTTCAGGAGTACCAGGGCCGGAACGGAGGAGCGGAGGAGCGGAGGAGCGGAAGAGCGGAGGAGCGGAGGACCGGAGGACCGGAGGACCGGAGGACCGGAGGACCGGAGGACCGCAGGAGAGCTGAATCCGGCCGACAATTCGCCTGAGTCCCGCGGAAAGGGAGTACCAGGGCCAGAAGCGTGATTTAATGATGTCCAGCAGTTCAGGAGTACCAGGGCCGGAGCGGAGGAGCGGGGAAGCCCGGCCGACAATTCGCCTGAGTCCAGCGGAAAGGGAGTACCAGGGCCTGGAGTCTGATTCGCTTATGTCTAGCAGTTCAGGAGTACCAGGGCCCGGAGCGGAGGAGCGGAGGAGCGGATGAGCAGAAGAACGTTTAAGCAGTGGAGCGGAGGAGCGGAGGAGTGGATGAGAGGAGAAGCGGAGGAGAGCGGAAGCCCGGCTGACAATTCGCCTGAGTCCAGCGGAAAGGGAGTACCAGGGCCTGGAGCCTGATTCGCTCATGTCTAGCAGTTCAGGAGTACCAGGGCCCGGAGCGGAGGAACGGAGGAGCGGAGGAGCGGAGGAGCGGATGAGCTGAGGAGAGCGGAAGCCCGACGGCAATTCACCTGAGTCCCGCGGAGAGGGAGTACCAGGGCCTGAAGCGTCATTTAATGATGTTCAGCAATTCAGGAGTACCAGGGTAAGGTGCGGAGGAGCGGAGGAGCGGAGGGGCGGATGAGTGGATGAGCGGACGAGCGGAGGAGAGAGGAAGCCTGGCCCACATTTCGCCTAACTCCTGCGGAGAGGGAGTACCAGGGCCTGGAGCCTGATTCGCATGTCCAGCAGTTCAGGAGTACCAGGGCCGGAGCGGAGGAGCGGAGGAGCGGAGGTGAGCGGAAGCCCGGCCGAATATTTGCCGAAGTCCCGTGGAAAGGGAGTACCAGGGCCTGAAGCCTGATTCGCTTATGTCTAGCAGTTCAGGAGTACCAGGGCCCGAAGCGGAGGAGCGGATGAGAGGAGAAGCGGTGGAGAGCGGAAGCCCGGCCCACATTTCGCCTGAGTCCCGCGGATTGGGAGTACCAGGTCCTGGAGCCTGGTTCGCTTATGGCAAGCAGTTCAGGAGTACCAGGGCCCAGAGCGGAGGAGCGGAGGAACGGAGGAGCGGAGGAGCGGAGGAGCGCAGGAGCGCAGGAGCGCAAAAGCGGAGGTGAGCGGAAGCCCGGCCGAATATTTGCCGAAGTCCCGCGGATTGGGAGTACCAGGGCCTGGAGCCTGATTCGCTTATGGCAAGTAGTTCAGGAGTACCAGGGCCTTGAGCGGAGGAGTGGAGGAGCGGAGGAGCGGATGAGCGGAGGAACGGAGGTGAGCGGTTGCCCGGCCGAATATTCGCCTAAGTCCCGCGGAAATGGAGTACCAGGACTTGGAGCCTGATTCGCTTATGTCTAGCAGTTCAGGAGTACCAGGGCCCGGAGCGGAGGAGCAGTGGAGCGGATGAGCAGAAGAACGTTTAAGCAGTGGAGCGGAGGAGCGGAGGAGCGGAGGTGAGCGGAAGCCCGGCCGACAATTCGCCTAAGTCCCTCGGAGAGGGAGTACCAGGGCCTGGAGCCTGATTCGCTTATGTCCAGCAGTTCAGGAGTACCAGGGCCGGAACGGAGGAGCGGAGGAGCGGAAGAGCGGAGGAGCGGAGGACCGGAGGACCGGAGGACCAGAGGACCGGAGGACCGGAGGACCGCAGGAGAGCTGAATCCGGCCGACAATTCGCCTGAGTCCCGCGGAAAGGGAGTACCAGGGCCAGAAGCGTGATTTAATGATGTCCAGCAGTTCAGGAGTACCAGGGCCGGAGCGGAGGAGCGGGGAAGCCCGGCCGACAATTCGCCTGAGTCCAGCGGAAAGGGAGTACCAGGGCCTGGAGCCTGATTCGCTTATGTCTAGCAGTTCAGGAGTACCAGGGCCCGGAGCGGAGGAGCGGATGAGCAGAAGAACGTTTAAGCAGTGGAGCGGAGGAGCGGAGGAGTGGATGAGAAGAGAAGCGGAGGAGAGCGGAAGCCCGGCTGACAATTCGCCTGAGTCCAGCGGAAAGGGAGTACCAGGGCCTGGAGCCTGATTCGCTCATGTCTAGCAGTTCAGGAGTACCAGGGCCCGGAGCGGAGGAACGGAGGAGCGGAGGAGCGGAGGAGCGGAGTAGCGGAGGAGCGGATGAGCTGAGGAGAGCGGAAGCCCGGCCGGCAATTCACCTGAGTCCCGCGGAGAGGGAGTACCAGGGCCTGAAGCGTCATTTAATGATGTTCAGCAATTCAGGAGTACCAGGGTAAGGTGCGGAGGAGCGGAGGAGCGGAGGGGCGGATGAGTGGATGAGCGGACGAGCGGAGGAGAGAGGAAGCCTGGCCCACATTTCGCCTAACTCCTGCGGAGAGGGAGTACCAGGGCCTGGAGCCTGATTCGCATATGTCCAGTAGTTCAGGAGTACCAGGGCCGGAGCGGAGGAGCGGAGGAGCGGAGGAGCGGAGGTGAGCGGAAGCCCGGCCGAATATTTGCCGAAGTCCCGTGGAAAGGGAGTACCAGGGCGTGAAGCCTGATTCGCTTATGTCTAGCAGTTCAGGAGTACCAGGGCCCGAAGCGGAGGAGCGGATGAGAGGAGAAGCGGTGGAGAGCGGAAGCCCGGCCCACATTTCGCCTGAGTCCCGCGGATTGGGAGTACCAGGGCCTGGAGCCTGGTTCACTTATGGCAAGCAGTTCAGGAGTACCAGGGCCCAGAGCGGAGGAGCGGAGGAGCGGAGGAGCGGAGGAGCGCAGGAGCGCAGGAGCGCAAGAGCGGAGGTGAGCGGAAGCCCGGCCGAATATTCGCCGAAGTCCCGCGGATTGGGAGTACCAGGGCCTGGAGCCTGATTCGCTTATGGCAAGTAGTTCAGGAGTACCAGGGCCTTGAGCGGAGGAGTGGAGGAGCGGAGGAGCGGATGAGCGGAGGAACGGAGGTGAGCGGTTGCCCGGCCGAATATTCGCCTAAGTCCCGCGGAAAGGGAGTACCAGGACCTGGAACCTGATTCGCTTATGTCTAGCAGTTCAGGAGTACCAGGGCCCGGAGCGGAGGAGCGGTGGAGCGAATGAGCAGAAGAACGTTTAAGCAGTGGAGCGGAGGAGCGGAGGAGCGGAGGTGAGCGGAAGCCCGGCCGACAATTCGCCTAAGTCCCGCGGAGAGGGAGTACCAGGGCCAGGAACGTGATTCGCTTATGTCTAGCAGTTCAGGAGTACCAGGGCCCGGAGCGGAGGAGCGGTGGAGCGAATGAGCAGAAGAACGTTTAAGCAGTGGAGCGGAGGAGCGGAGGAGCGGAGGTGAGCGGAAGCCCGGCCGACAATTCGCCTAAGTCCCGCGGAGAGGGAGTACCAGGGCCAGGAACGTGATTCGCTTATGTCTAGCAGTTCAGGAGTACAAGGGCCGGAGTGGAGGAGCGGGGAAGCCCGGCCGACAATTCGCCTGAGTCCAGCGGAAAGGGAGTACCAGGGCCTGGAGTCTGATTCGCTTATGTCTAGCAGTTCAGGAGTACCAGGGCCCTGAGCGGAGGAGCGGAGGAGCGGATGAGCAGAAGAACGTTTAAGCAGTGGAGCGGAGGAGCGGAGGAGTGGATGAGAGGAGAAGCGGAGGAGAGCGTAAGCCCGGCTGACAATTCGCCTGAGTCCAGCGGAAAGGGAGTACCAGGGCCTGGAGCCTGATTCGCTCATGTCTAGCAGTTCAGTAGTACCAGGGCCCGGAGCGGAGGAGCGGAGGAGCGGAGGAGCGGATGAGCGGATGAGCTGAGGAGAGCGGAAGCCCGGCCGGCAATTCACCTGAGTCCCGCGGAGAGGGAGTACCAGGGCCAGGAACGTGATTCGCTTATGTCTAGCAGTTCAGGAGTACCAGGGCCGGAACGGAGGAGCGGAGGAGCGGAGGAGAGGAGAAGCGGAGGAGAGCGGAAGCCCGGCCGACAATTCGCCGAAGTCCCGCGGAGAGGGAGTACCAGGGCCTGGAGCCTGATTCGCTTATGTCCAGCAGTTCAGGAGTACCAGGGCCGGAACGGAGGAGCGGAGGAGCGGAGGAGCGGAAGAGCGGAGGAGCGGAGGACCGGAGGACCGGAGGACCGGAGGACCGGAGGACCGGAGGACCGCAGGAGAGCTGAATCCGGCCGACAATTCGCCTGAGTCCCGCGGAAAGGGAGTACCAGGGCCAGAAGCGTGATTTAATGATGTCCAGCAGTTCAGGAGTACCAGGGCCGGAGCGGAGGAGCGGGGAAGCCCGGCCGACAATTCGCCTGAGTCCAGCGGAAAGGGAGTACCAGGGCCTGGAGTCTGATTCGCTTATGTCTAGCAGTTCAGGAGTACCAGGGCCCGGAGCGGAGGAGCGGAGGAGCGGATGAGCAGAAGAACGTTTAAGCAGTGGAGCGGAGGAGCGGAGGAGTGGATGAGAGGAGAAGCGGAGGAGAGCGGAAGCCCGGCTGACAATTCGCCTGAGTCCAGCGGAAAGGGAGTACCAGGGCCTGGAGCCTGATTCGCTCATGTCTAGCAGTTCAGGAGTACCAGGGCCCGGAGCGGAGGAACGGAGGAGCGGAGGAGCGGAGGAGCGGATGAGCTGAGGAGAGCGGAAGCCCGACGGCAATTCACCTGAGTCCCGCGGAGAGGGAGTACCAGGGCCTGAAGCGTCATTTAATGATGTTCAGCAATTCAGGAGTACCAGGGTAAGGTGCGGAGGAGCGGAGGAGCGGAGGGGCGGATGAGTGGATGAGCGGACGAGCGGAGGAGAGAGGAAGCCTGGCCCACATTTCGCCTAACTCCTGCGGAGAGGGAGTACCAGGGCCTGGAGCCTGATTCGCATGTCCAGCAGTTCAGGAGTACCAGGGCCGGAGCGGAGGAGCGGAGGAGCGGAGGTTAGCGGAAGCCCGGCCGAATATTTGCCGAAGTCCCGTGGAAAGGGAGTACCAGGGCCTGAAGCCTGATTCGCTTATGTCTAGCAGTTCAGGAGTACCAGGGCCCGAAGCGGAGGAGCGGATGAGAGGAGAAGCGGTGGAGAGCGGAAGCCCGGCCCACATTTCGCCTGAGTCCCGCGGATTGGGAGTACCAGGTCCTGGAGCCTGGTTCGCTTATGGCAAGCAGTTCAGGAGTACCAGGGCCCAGAGCGGAGGAGCGGAGGAACGGAGGAGCGGAGGAGCGGAGGAGCGCAGGAGCGCAGGAGCGCAAAAGCGGAGGTGAGCGGAAGCCCGGCCGAATATTTGCCGAAGTCCCGCGGATTGGGAGTACCAGGGCCTGGAGCCTGATTCGCTTATGGCAAGTAGTTCAGGAGTACCAGGGCCTTGAGCGGAGGAGTGGAGGAGCGGAGGAGCGGATGAGCGGAGGAACGGAGGTGAGCGGTTGCCCGGCCGAATATTCGCCTAAGTCCCGCGGAAATGGAGTACCAGGACTTGGAGCCTGATTCGCTTATGTCTAGCAGTTCAGGAGTACCAGGGCCCGGAGCGGAGGAACGGAGGAGCGGAGGAGCGGAGGAGCGGATGAGCTGAGGAGAGCGGAAGCCCGACGGCAATTCACCTGAGTCCCGCGGAGAGGGAGTACCAGGGCCTGAAGCGTCATTTAATGATGTTCAGCAATTCAGGAGTACCAGGGTAAGGTGCGGAGGAGCGGAGGAGCGGAGGGGCGGATGAGTGGATGAGCGGACGAGCGGAGGAGAGAGGAAGCCTGGCCCACATTTCGCCTAACTCCTGCGGAGAGGGAGTACCAGGGCCTGGAGCCTGATTCGCATGTCCAGCAGTTCAGGAGTACCAGGGCCGGAGCGGAGGAGCGGAGGAGCGGAGGTGAGCGGAAGCCCGGCCGAATATTTGCCGAAGTCCCGTGGAAAGGGAGTACCAGGGCCTGAAGCCTGATTCGCTTATGTCTAGCAGTTCAGGAGTACCAGGGCCCGAAGCGGAGGAGCGGATGAGAGGAGAAGCGGTGGAGAGCGGAAGCCCGGCCCACATTTCGCCTGAGTCCCGCGGATTGGGAGTACCAGGTCCTGGAGCCTGGTTCGCTTATGGCAAGCAGTTCAGGAGTACCAGGGCCCAGAGCGGAGGAGCGGAGGAACGGAGGAGCGGAGGAGCGGAGGAGCGCAGGAGCGCAGGAGCGCAAAAGCGGAGGTGAGCGGAAGCCCGGCCGAATATTTGCCGAAGTCCCGCGGATTGGGAGTACCAGGGCCTGGAGCCTGATTCGCTTATGGCAAGTAGTTCAGGAGTACCAGGGCCTTGAGCGGAGGAGTGGAGGAGCGGAGGAGCGGATGAGCGGAGGAACGGAGGTGAGCGGTTGCCCGGCCGAATATTCGCCTAAGTCCCGCGGAAATGGAGTACCAGGACTTGGAGCCTGATTCGCTTATGTCTAGCAGTTCAGGAGTACCAGGGCCCGGAGCGGAGGAGCAGTGGAGCGGATGAGCAGAAGAACGTTTAAGCAGTGGAGCGGAGGAGCGGAGGAGCGGAGGTGAGCGGAAGCCCGGCCGACAATTCGCCTAAGTCCCTCGGAGAGGGAGTACCAGGGCCTGGAGCCTGATTCGCTTATGTCCAGCAGTTCAGGAGTACCAGGGCCGGAACGGAGGAGCGGAGGAGCGGAAGAGCGGAGGAGCGGAGGACCGGAGGACCGGAGGACCAGAGGACCGGAGGACCGGAGGACCGCAGGAGAGCTGAATCCGGCCGACAATTCGCCTGAGTCCCGCGGAAAGGGAGTACCAGGGCCAGAAGCGTGATTTAATGATGTCCAGCAGTTCAGGAGTACCAGGGCCGGAGCGGAGGAGCGGGGAAGCCCGGCCGACAATTCGCCTGAGTCCAGCGGAAAGGGAGTACCAGGGCCTGGAGCCTGATTCGCTTATGTCTAGCAGTTCAGGAGTACCAGGGCCCGGAGCGGAGGAGCGGATGAGCAGAAGAACGTTTAAGCAGTGGAGCGGAGGAGCGGAGGAGTGGATGAGAAGAGAAGCGGAGGAGAGCGGAAGCCCGGCTGACAATTCGCCTGAGTCCAGCGGAAAGGGAGTACCAGGGCCTGGAGCCTGATTCGCTCATGTCTAGCAGTTCAGGAGTACCAGGGCCCGGAGCGGAGGAACGGAGGAACGGAGGAGCGGAGGAGCGGAGGAGCGGAGTAGCGGAGGAGCGGATGAGCTGAGGAGAGCGGAAGCCCGGCCGGCAATTCACCTGAGTCCCGCGGAGAGGGAGTACCAGGGCCTGAAGCGTCATTTAATGATGTTCAGCAATTCAGGAGTACCAGGGTAAGGTGCGGAGGAGCGGAGGAGCGGAGGGGCGGATGAGTGGATGAGCGGACGAGCGGAGGAGAGAGGAAGCCTGGCCCACATTTCGCCTAACTCCTGCGGAGAGGGAGTACCAGGGCCTGGAGCCTGATTCGCATATGTCCAGTAGTTCAGGAGTACCAGGGCCGGAGCGGAGGAGCGGAGGAGCGGAGGAGCGGAGGTGAGCGGAAGCCCGGCCGAATATTTGCCGAAGTCCCGTGGAAAGGGAGTACCAGGGCGTGAAGCCTGATTCGCTTATGTCTAGCAGTTCAGGAGTACCAGGGCCCGAAGCGGAGGAGCGGATGAGAGGAGAAGCGGTGGAGAGCGGAAGCCCGGCCCACATTTCGCCTGAGTCCCGCGGATTGGGAGTACCAGGGCCTGGAGCCTGGTTCACTTATGGCAAGCAGTTCAGGAGTACCAGGGCCCAGAGCGGAGGAGCGGAGGAGCGGAGGAGCGGAGGAGCGCAGGAGCGCAGGAGCGCAAGAGCGGAGGTGAGCGGAAGCCCGGCCGAATATTCGCCGAAGTCCCGCGGATTGGGAGTACCAGGGCCTGGAGCCTGATTCGCTTATGGCAAGTAGTTCAGGAGTACCAGGGCCTTGAGCGGAGGAGTGGAGGAGCGGAGGAGCGGATGAGCGGAGGAACGGAGGTGAGCGGTTGCCCGGCCGAATATTCGCCTAAGTCCCGCGGAAAGGGAGTACCAGGACCTGGAACCTGATTCGCTTATGTCTAGCAGTTCAGGAGTACCAGGGCCCGGAGCGGAGGAGCGGTGGAGCGAATGAGCAGAAGAACGTTTAAGCAGTGGAGCGGAGGAGCGGAGGTGAGCGGAAGCCCGGCCGACAATTCGCCTAAGTCCCGCGGAGAGGGAGTACCAGGGCCAGGAACGTGATTCGCTTATGTCTAGCAGTTCAGGAGTACCAGGGCCCGGAGCGGAGGAGCGGTGGAGCGAATGAGCAGAAGAACGTTTAAGCAGTGGAGCGGAGGAGCGGAGGAGCGGAGGTGAGCGGAAGCCCGGCCGACAATTCGCCTAAGTCCCGCGGAGAGGGAGTACCAGGGCCAGGAACGTGATTCGCTTATGTCTAGCAGTTCAGGAGTACAAGGGCCGGAGTGGAGGAGCGGGGAAGCCCGGCCGACAATTCGCCTGAGTCCAGCGGAAAGGGAGTACCAGGGCCTGGAGTCTGATTCGCTTATGTCTAGCAGTTCAGGAGTACCAGGGCCCTGAGCGGAGGAGCGGAGGAGCGGATGAGCAGAAGAACGTTTAAGCAGTGGAGCGGAGGAGCGGAGGAGTGGATGAGAGGAGAAGCGAAGGAGAGCGTAAGCCCGGCTGACAATTCGCCTGAGTCCAGCGGAAAGGGAGTACCAGGGCCTGGAGCCTGATTCGCTCATGTCTAGCAGTTCAGGAGTACCAGGGCCCGGAGCGGAGGAACGGAGGAGCGGAGGAGCGGAGGAGCGGATGAGCGGATGAGCTGAGGAGAGCGGAAGCCCGGCCGGCAATTCACCTGAGTCCCGCGGAGAGGGAGTACCAGGGCCTGAAGCGTCATTTAATGATGTTCAGCAATTCAGGAGTACCAGTGTAAGGTGCGGAGGAGCGGAGGAGCGGAGGGGCGGATGAGTGGATGAGCGGACGAGCGGAGGAGAGAGGTAGCCTGGCCCACATTTCGCCTAACTCCTGCGGAGAGGGAGTACCAGGGCCTGGAGCCTGATTCGCATATGTCCAGCAGTTCAGGAGTACCAGGGCCGGAGCGGAGGAGCGGAGGAGCGAAGGAGAGCGGAAGCCCGGCCGAATATTTGCCTGAGTCCCGCGGAGAGGGAGTACCAGGGCCTGGAGCCTGATTCGCTTATGTCTAGCAGTTCAGGAGTACCAGGGCCCGGAGCGGAGGAGCCGAGGAGCGGATGAGAGGAGAAGCGGTGGAGAGCGGAAGCCCGGCCAACACTTCGCCTAAGTCCCGCGGATTGGTAGTACCAGGGCCCGGAGCGGGGCAGCGGAGGAAAGGATGAGCAGAAGAGCGGAGGAGCGGGGGATCGGAGGAGCGGAGGAGCGGAGGTGAGTGGAAGCCCGGCCGACAATTCGCCTGAGTCCCGCGGAGAGGGAGTACCAGGGCCAGAAGCGTCATTTAATGATGTTCAGCAATTCAGGAGTACCAGGGCAAGGTTCGGAGGAGCGGAAGAGCGGAGGGGCGGATGAGTGGATGAGCGGACGAGCGGAGGAGAGAGGAAGCCCGGCCCACATTTCGCCTAAGTCCCGCGGCGAGGGAGTACCAGGGCCTGGACCCTGATTCGCATATGTCCAGCAGTTCAGGAGTACCAGGGCCGGAGCGGAGGAGCGGAGGAGCGGAGGTGAGCGGAAGCCCGGCCGAATATTTGCCGAAGTCCCGTGGAAAGGGAGTACCAGGGCCTGGAGCCTGATTCGCTTATGTCTAGCAGTTCAGGAGTACCAGGGCACGAAGCGGAGGAGCGGATGAGAGGAGAAGCGGTGGAGATCGGAAGCCCGGCCCACATTTCGCCTGAGTCCCGCGGATTGGGAGTGCCAGGGCCTGGAGCCTGGTTCGCTTATGGCAAGCAGTTCAGGAGTACCAGGGCCTAGAGCGGAGGAGCGGAGGAGCGGAGGAGCGGAGCAGCGCAGGAGCGCAGGAGCGCAAGAGCGGAGGTGAGCGGAAGCCCGGCCGAATAATTGCCGAAGTCCCGCGGATTGGGAGTACAAGGGCCTGGAGCCTGATTCGCTTATGTCTAGCAGTTCAGGAGTACCAGGGCCCGGAGCGGAGGAGCGGTGGAGCGGATGAGCAGAAGAACGTTTAAGCAGTGGAGCGGAGGAGCGGAGGAGCGGAGGTGAGCGGAAGCCCGGCCTAATATTCGCCTAAGTCCCGCGGAGAGGGAGTACCAGGGCCAGTAACGTGATTCGCTTATGTCTAGCAGTTCAGGAGTACCAGGGCCCGGAGCGGAGGTGCGGAGGAGTGGATGAGAGGAGAAGCGGAGGAGAGCGGAAGCCCGGCCGACAATTCGCCTGAGTCCAGCGGAAAGGGAGTACCAGGGCCTGGAGCCTGATTCGCTCATGTCTATTAGTTCAGGAGTACCAGGGCCCGGAGCGGAGGAACGGAGGAGCGGAGGAGCGGAGGAGCGGATGAGCGGATGAGCTGAGGAGAGCGGAAGCCCGGCCGGCAATTCACCTGAGTCCCGCGGAGAGGGAGTACCAGGGCCATAAGCGTCATTTAATGATGTTCAGCAATTCAGGAGTACCAGGGCAAGGTGCGGAGGAGCGGAGGAGCGGAGGGGCGGATGAGTGGAGGATTGGAGGAGCGGAGGAGAGCGGAAACCCGGCCCACATTTCGCCTAAGTCCTGCGGAGAGGGAGTACCAGGGCCTGGAGCCTGATTCGCATATGTCCAGCAGTTCAGGAGTACCAGGGCCGGACCGGATGAGCGGAGGAACGGAGGTGAGCGGTTGCCCGGCCATATATTCGCCTAAGTCCCGCGGAGAGGGAGTACCACGGCCTGGAGCCTGATTCGCTTATGGCAAGCAGTTCAGGAGTACCAGTGCCCAGAGCGGAGGAGCGGAGGAGCGGAGGAGCGGAGGAGCGCAGGAGCGGAGGTGAGCGGAAGCCCGGCCGAATATTCGCCGAAGTCCCGTGGAAAGGGAATACCAGGGCCTGGAGCCTGATTCGCTTATGTCTAGCAGTTCAGGAGTACCAGGGCCTTAAGCGGAGGAGCGGAGGAGCGGATGAGAGGAGAAGCGGTGGAGAGCGGAAGCCCGGCCGACAATTCATAGTCCCGTGGATTGGTAGTACCAGGGCCTGGAGCGGGGCAGCGGAGGAGCAGATGAGCAGAAGAGCGGAGGAGCGGAGGAGCGGAGGAGCGGAGGAGCGGATGAACGGAGGAGTGGAGGTGAGCGGAAGCCCGGCCGACAATTCGCCTAAGTCCCGCGGAGAGGGAGTATCAGGGCCAGTAACGTGTTTCGCTTATGTGTAGCAGTTCAGGAGTACCAGGGCCTGGAGCGGAGGTGCGGAGGAGTGGATGGGAGGAGAAGCGGAGGAGAGCGGAAGCCCGGCCGACAATTCGCCTGTGTCCAGCGGAAAGGGAGTACCAGGGCCTGGAGCCTGATTCGCTTATGTCTAGCAGTTCAGGAGTACCAGGGCCCGGAGCGGAGGAGCGGAGGAGCGGAGGAGCAGAAGAACGTTTAAGCGGTGGAGCGGAGGAGCGCAGGAGCGGAGGTGAGCGGAAGCCCGGCCGAATATTCGCCCAACTCCCGCAGAAAGGGAGTACCAGGGCCTGGAGCCTGATTCGCTTATGTCTAGCAGTTCAGGAGTACCAGGGCCGGTACCGGAGGTGCGGAGGAGCGGATGAGAGGAGAAGCGGAGGAGAGCTGAAGCCCGGCCGACAATTCGCCTAAGTCCCGCGGAGAGGGAAACCAGGGCCTGGAGCCTGATTCGCTTATGTCTAGCAGTTCAGGAGTACTGGGGCCCGGATCGGAGGATCGGAGGAGCGGATGAGCAGAAGAACGTTTAAGCGGTGGAGCGGAGGAGCGGATGAGCGGAGGAGAGCGGAATACGGCCGACAATTCGCCAGAGTCCCGCGGAAAGCGAGTACCAGGGCCAGAAGCGTGATTTAATGATGTCCAGCAGCTCAGGAGTACCAGGGCCAGGTGCGGAGGAGCGGAGAAGCGGAGGAGCGGAGGAGAGCGGAAGCCCGGCCCACATTTCGCCTGAGTCCCGCGGATTGGGAGTACCAGGACCTGGAGCCTGATTCGCTTATGGCAAACAGTTCAGGAGTACCAGGGCCGAGAGCGGAGGAGCGGAGGAGCGGAGGAGCGGAGGAGCGGAGGAGCGGAGGAGCGCAGGAGCGCAGGAGCGCAGGAGCGGAGGTGAGCGGAAGCCCGGCCGAATATTCGCCGAAGTCCCTTGGAAAGGGAGTACCAGGACCTGGAGCCTGATTCGCTTATGTCTAGCAGTTCAGGAGTTCCAGGGCCCGAAGCGGAGGAGCGGAGGAGCGGATGGAGAGCGGAAGTCCGGCTGACAATTCGCCTAAGTCCCGCGGATTGGTAGTACCAGGGCCCGGAGCGGGGCAGCGGAGGAGCAGATGAGCAGAAGAGCGGAGGAGCGGAGGAGCAGAGGAGCGGAGGAGCGGAGGAGCGGATGAGCGGAGGAGCGGAGGTGAGCGGAAGCCCGGTCGACAATTCGCCTAAGTCCCGCGGAGAGGGAGTACCAGGGCCAGGAACGTGATTCGCTTATGTCTAGCAGTTCAGCAGTACCAGGGCCTGGAGCGGAGGTGCGGAGGAGTGGATGAGAGGAGAAGCGGAGGAGAGCGGAAGCCCGGCCGACAATTCGCCTGAGTCCAGCGGAAAGGGAGTACCAGGGCCATGAGCCTGATTCGCTTATGTCTAGCAGTTCAGGAGTACCAGGGCTCGGATCGGAGGAGCGGATGAGCAGAGGAACGTTTAAGCGGTGGAGCGGAGGAGCGGATGAGCGGAGGAGAGCGGAATCCGGCCGACAATTCGCCTGAGTCCCGCGGAAAGGGAGTACCATGACCTGGAGCCTGAATCTCATGTCCTGCGGTTCCGGAGTACCAGGGCCCGGAGCGGAGGAGCGGATGAGCGGAGGAGCGGAGGTGAGCGGAAGCCCGGCCGAATATTCGCCTAAGTCCCGCAGAAAGGGAGTACCAGGGCCTGGAGTCTGATTCGCTTATGTCTAGCAGTTCAGGAGTACCAGGGCCCGGGGCGGAGGAGCGGAGGAGCGGAGGAGCGGAGGAGCGGATGAGAGGAGAAGCGGAGGAGAGCGGAAGCCCGGCCAACAATTCGCCTAAGTCCCGCGGAGAGGGAGTACCAAGGCCTGGAGCCTGATTCGCTTATGTCTAGCAGTTCAGGAGTACCAGGGCCGGAGCGGAGGAGCGGAGGAGCCGAGGAGCGGAGGAGAGTGGAAGCCCGGCCGGCAATTCGCCTGTGTCTCGCGGAGAGGGAGTACCAGGTTCTGGAGCCTGAATCGCCTAAGTCCAGCAGTTCAGGAGTACCAGGGCCCGGAGCGGAGGAGCGGAGGAGCGGAGGAGAGGATGGGAGGAGAAGCGGAGGAGAGCGGAAGCCCGGCCAACAATTCGCCGAAGTCCCGCGGAGAGGGAGTACCAGGGTCTGGAGCCTGATTCGCTTATGTCTAGCAGTTCAGGAGTACCAGGGCCGGTACCGGAGGTGCGGAGGAGCGGATGAGAGGAGAAGCGGAGGAGAGCTGAAGCCCGGCCGACAATTCGCCTAAGTCCCGCGGAGAGGGAAACCAGGGCCTGGAGCCTGATTCGCTTATGTCTAGCAGTTCAGGAGTACTGGGGCCCGGATCGGAGGATCGGAGGAGCGGATGAGCAGAAGAACGTTTAAGCGGTGGAGCGGAGGAGCGGATGAGCGGAGGAGAGCGGAATACGGCCGACAATTCGCCAGAGTCCCGCGGAAAGCGAGTACCAGGGCCAGAAGCGTGATTTAATGATGTCCAGCAGCTCAGGAGTACCAGGGCCAGGTGCGGAGGAGCGGAGAAGCGGAGGAGCGGAGGAGAGCGGAAGCCCGGCCCACATTTCGCCTGAGTCCCGCGGATTGGGAGTACCAGGACCTGGAGCCTGATTCGCTTATGGCAAACAGTTCAGGAGTACCAGGGCCGAGAGCGGAGGAGCGGAGGAGCGGAGGAGCGGAGGAGCGGAGGAGCGGAGGAGCGCAGGAGCGCAGGAGCGCAGGAGCGGAGGTGAGCGGAAGCCCGGCCGAATATTCGCCGAAGTCCCTTGGAAAGGGAGTACCAGGACCTGGAGCCTGATTCGCTTATGTCTAGCAGTTCAGGAGTTCCAGGGCCCGAAGCGGAGGAGCGGAGGAACGGATGGAGAGCGGAAGTCCGGCTGACAATTCGCCTAAGTCCCGCGGATTGGTAGTACCAGGGCCCGGAGCGGGGCAGCGGAGGAGCAGATGAGCAGAAGAGCGGAGGAGCGGAGGAGCAGAGGAGCGGAGGAGCGGAGGAGCGGATGAGCGGAGGAGCGGAGGTGAGCGGAAGCCCGGTCGAATATTCGCCTAAGTCCCGCGGAGAGGGAGTACCAGGGCCAGGAACGTGATTCGCTTATGTCTAGCAGTTCAGCAGTACCAGGGCCTGGAGCGGAGGTGCGGAGGAGTGGATGAGAGGAGAAGCGGAGGAGAGCGGAAGCCCGGCCGACAATTCGCCTGAGTCCAGCGGAAAGGGAGTACCAGGGCCTGGAGCCTGATTCGCTTATGTCTAGCAGCTCAGGAGTACCAGGGCTCGGATCGGAGGAGCGGATGAGCAGAGGAACGTTTAAGCGGTGGAGCGGAGGAGCGGATGAGCGGAGGAGAGCGGAATCCGGCCGACAATTCGCCTGAGTCCCGCGGAAAGGGAGTACCATGACCTGGAGCCTGAATCTCATGTCCTGCGGTTCCGGAGTACCAGGGCCCGGAGCGGAGGAGCGGATGAGCGGAGGAACGGAGGTGAGCGGAAGCCCGGCCGAATATTCGCCTAAGTCCCGCAGAAAGGGAGTACCAGGGCCTGGAGTCTGATTCGCTTATGTCTAGCAGTTCAGGAGTACCAGGGCCCGGGGCGGAGGAGCGGAGGAGCGGAGGAGCGGAGGAGCGGATGAGAGGAGAAGCGGAGGAGAGCGGAAGCCCGGCCAACAATTCGCCTAAGTCCCGCGGAGAGGGAGTACCAAGGCCTGGAGCCTGATTCGCTTATGTCTAGCAGTTCAGGAGTACCAGGGCCGGAGCGGAGGAGCGGAGGAGCCGAGGAGCGGAGGAGAGTGGAAGCCCGGCCGGCAATTCGCCTGTGTCTCGCGGAGAGGGAGTACCAGGTTCTGGAGCCTGAATCGCCTAAGTCCAGCAGTTCAGGAGTACCAGGGCCAGGAGCGGAGGAGCGGAGGAGCGGAGAAGCGGAGGAGAGCGGAAGCCCGTCCGACAATTCGCCTGAGTCCCGCGGAAGGGGAGTACAAGGGTCTGGAGCCTGAAATGCTTATGTCCAGCAGTTCAGGAGTATCAGGGCCAGGAGCGGAGGACAGGAGGAGCGGAGTACCGGAGGAGCGGAGGAGCGAGGGAGTGGAAAAGCGGAGAAGCAGAGGAGAGGAGGAGCAGAAGAGCGGAGGAGCGGAGGAGAGGGGAAGCACGCTCCATATTTCGCCAGAGTCCCGCGGATAGGGAGTAACAGGGCCAAGAGCCTGATTCGCTTATGTCCAGCAGTTCTGGAGTACTAAGGCCCGGAGCGGATCAGCGGCGGAGCGGATGAGTGGAAGAACGGAGAAGCGGTGGAGCGGAGGAGCGGAGGAGCGGAGGAGCGGAGGAGCGGAGGAGCGGAGGAGCAGAGTTATGTTTCTCTTCTCAAAGGCGGGGAAGCTTTGGGGCAGCAGGACCCCTTAGACTGGCCAATATGAGCCTTCTATGGACATAGCTCCCCCGGACGTATGACCGGTGCTCCCGGACCTCTTGGTACATACATGTGAATGAGTGGATGAGCTAATGTTTGTTTGGTTGTGGATGCTTTTCGGCTAACGCTATTAGCACAGCTATGAAGACTTAAGGTGTGTGTGTGTCTGTGTGTGTATGTGAGTGTCTTTGTGTGTTTGTGTGAGTGATGTTGTTTTGGTGGGGGGGTGGGTCGCGGACAGGGAGTACCAGTGCCAAGAGCGGATGAGCTGAGGAGCGGAGGAGGGCAGAAGCCCGGCCCGTGATTCGCTTATGTCAAGCGGTTCGGGAATTCCAGGGCCCAAAGCGGAGGAGCGGTTGAGCTGAGCTGTGTGTGTGTCTTTGTGTGTTTATGTGTGTGTGTCAGTGTGTTCTTGTGTGTGTATGTGTGAGAGTTTATTTAGGTGGAGGGGGGGAGTACCAGGGCCCATAGCGGAAGAGCGGTGGAGCTGAGAAGCGGAGGAGCGGAGTAGCGGAAGTATTGTTTCTCCACTCAGAGACGGGGAAGCTTGGGGGCAGCAGAACCCCTTAGATGGGCTAATCTGAGCATTCTCCGGACATAGATCCCCCGGACGTATGATTGGAGCTCCCGGACCATTGGGCACACACATGTGAATGAGTGGAAGAGCTAATATTTGTTTGGTTGTGGATGCGTTTTGGCTAATGCTATTAGCACAGCTATAATGAGTTAAGGTGTGCGTGTATGTGTGTGTGTGTGTGTGTGAGTGTGTCTCTGTGTGTGTGTGAGAGTTTGTTTAGGTGGGGGGGGGTCGCGGACAGGGAGTACCAGGGCCTCGAGCGGATGAGCTGAGGAGCAGAGGAGGGCATAAGCCCAGCCCGTGATTCCCTTATATCCAGCGGTTCGGGAGTTCCAGGGCCCAAAGCGGAAAAGCGGAGGAGCGGAGAAGCGGAGGACTGGAGGAGAGCAGAAGCACCTCTCGCAATTCTCCTGAGTTTGCAGGATCGGGAGTACCAGGGCCAATAGCGGAGGAGCGGAGGTGTTGAGAAGCGGAGGAGTGGAGGAGCGATATTATATTTCTCTTCTCAAAGGCGGGGAAGCTTGGGGGCACCAGGACCCCTTAGACCGGCAAATGTGAGCCTTCTCCGGACATAGATGCCCCGGACGTATGACCGGAGATCCAGGACCTCTGGGCACATACATTTGAATGAGTGGATGAGCTAATGTTTGTTTGGTTGTGGATATGTTTCGGCTAATGCTATTAGCACAGCTATGATGACTTAAGGTGTGTGTGTGTGTGTGGGTGTTTGTGTGTGTGTGTGTTTTTGTGTTCTTGTGTGTGTGTGTGTGTGTGTGTGTGTGTGTGTGTGTGTGTGTGTGTGTTTGTGTGTGCGTTTGTGTATATGTGTGTGACAGTTTGTTTAGGTGGGGGGGGGCGCGGACAGGGGGTAGCTGGGCCTGGAGTGGATGAGATGTGGAGCGGATGGAGCATGTCCCGTAATTCTCCTGAGTTCGGCGGATCGGGAGTACCAGGGCCCATAGCGGAGGAGCGGTGGAGCGGAGAAGCGGACCATTGGGCACACACATGTGAATGAGTGGATGAGCTAATGTTTGTTTGGTTGTGGATGCATTTCGGCTAAAGCTATTAGCACAGCTATGATGACTTAATGTGTGTATATGTGTCAGTGTGTGTGTGTGTGTGAGTGTCTTTGTGTATGTGTGTGATAGTTTGTTTTGGTGGGGGGGGGGGTCACGGACAAGGAGTACCAGGGCACACACATGTGAATGAGTGGATGAGCTAATGTTTGTTTGGTTGTGGATGCGTTTCGGCTAAAGCTATTAGCACAGCTATGAAGACTTAAGGTGTGTGTATGAGTGTATATGTGTGTCTGTGTGTGTGTGTGTGAGAGGCTCTTTTGGTGGGGGGGGGGGGGGTCGCGGACAGGGAGTACCATAGGGCACACACATGTGAATGAGTGGATGAGCTAATGTTTGTTTGGTTGTGGATGCGTTTCGGCTAATGCTATTAGCACAGCTATGATGAGTTAAGGTGTGTGTGTACGTGTGTGTGTGTGTGTGTGTGTTTGTGTGTTTTTGTGTGTGTGTGAGTGATTTTGTGTGAGAGTTTGTTTAGGTGGGGGGGGGAGTACAAGGGCCCATAGCAGAGGAGCAGTTGAGCTGAGAAGCGGAGGAGCGGAGGAGCGGAGGTAATGTTTCTTCTCTCAGAGGCGGGGAAGCTTGGGGGCAGAAGAACCCCTTAGACGGGCTAATGTGAGCATTCTCCGGACATATATCCCTCGGTCGTATGATTGGAGCTGCCGGACCATTGGGCACACACATGTGAATGAGTGGATGAGCTAATGTTTGTTTGGTTGTGGATGCGTTTCGGCTAATGCTATTAGCACAGCTAAGATGAGTTAAGGTGTGTGTGTGTGTGTATGTCTGTGTGTGTGTTTGTGTGTGTGTGTGAGTTTGTTTAGGTGGGGGGGGGTCGCGGACAGGGAGTACCAGGGCCTCGAGCGGATGAGCTGAGGAGCGGAGGAGGGCAGATGCCCGGACTTGATTCGCTTATGTCCAGCGGTTCGGGAATTCCAGGGCCCAAAGCGGAGGAGCAGTGGAGCTGAGAAGCGGAGGAGCGGAGGAGCGGAGTAGCAGAGGCATAGTTTCTCCTCTCAGAGGCGGGGAAGCTTGGGGGCATCAGAACCACTTGGACGGGCTAATGTGAGCATTCTCCGGACATAGATCCCCCGAACGTATGATTGGAGCTCCCGGACCATTGGGCACACACATGTGAATGAGTGGATGAGCTAATGTTTGTTTGGTTGTGGATGCATTTCGGCTAAAGCTATTAGCACAGCTATGATGACTTAATGTGTGTATATGTGTCAGTGTGTGTGTGTGTGTGAGTGTCTTTGTGTATGTGTGTGATAGTTTGTTTTGGTGGGGGGGGGGGTCACGGACAAGGAGTACCAGGGCACACACATGTGAATGAGTGGATGAGCTAATGTTTGTTTGGTTGTGGATGCGTTTCGGCTAAAGCTATTAGCACAGCTATGAAGACTTAAGGTGTGTGTATGAGTGTATATGTGTGTCTGTGTGTGTGTGTGTGAGAGGCTCTTTTGGTGGGGGGGGGGGGGTCGCGGACAGGGAGTACCATAGGGCACACACATGTGAATGAGTGGATGAGCTAATGTTTGTTTGGTTGTGGATGCGTTTCGGCTAATGCTATTAGCACAGCTATGATGAGTTAAGGTGTGTGTGTACGTGTGTGTGTGTGTGTGTGTGTTTGTGTGTTTTTGTGTGTGTGTGAGTGATTTTGTGTGAGAGTTTGTTTAGGTGGGGGGGGGAGTACAAGGGCCCATAGCAGAGGAGCAGTTGAGCTGAGAAGCGGAGGAGCGGAGGAGCGGAGGTAATGTTTCTTCTCTCAGAGGCGGGGAAGCTTGGGGGCAGAAGAACCCCTTAGACGGGCTAATGTGAGCATTCTCCGGACATATATCCCTCGGTCGTATGATTGGAGCTGCCGGACCATTGGGCACACACATGTGAATGAGTGGATGAGCTAATGTTTGTTTGGTTGTGGATGCGTTTCGGCTAATGCTATTAGCACAGCTAAGATGAGTTAAGGTGTGTGTGTGTGTGTATGTCTGTGTGTGTGTTTGTGTGTGTGTGTGTGTGTGAGTTTGTTTAGGTGGGGGGGGGTCGCGGACAGGGAGTACCAGGGCCTCGAGCGGATGAGCTGAGGAGCGGAGGAGGGCAGATGCCCGGACTTGATTCGCTTATGTCCAGCGGTTCGGGAATTCCAGGGCCCAAAGCGGAGGAGCAGTGGAGCTGAGAAGCGGAGGAGCGGAGGAGCGGAGTAGCAGAGGCATAGTTTCTCCTCTCAGAGGCGGGGAAGCTTGGGGGCATCAGAACCACTTGGACGGGCTAATGAGAGCATTCTCCGGACATAGATCCCCCGAACGTATGATTGGAGCTCCCGGACCATTGGGCACACACATGTGAATGAGTGGATGAGCTAATGTTTGTTTGGTTGTGGATGCATTTCGGCTAATGCTATTAGCACAGCTATGATGAGTTAAGGTGTGTGTGTGTGTGTGTGTGTGTGTGTGTGTGTGTGTGTGTGTGTCTGTTTGTTTTTGTGTCTGTGTGAGGGTGTTCGTGTGTGTGTGTGTGAGAGTTTGTTTAGGTGGGGGGGGGGTACCAAGGCCCATCGCGGAAGAGCTGTGGAGCGGAGAAGCGGAGGAATGGAGGAGCGGAGGTAATTTCTCTCTTCTCAAAGGCAGAGGATGGGAAGTTTGGGGGCAGTAGGACGCCTTAGACCAGCCACTGTGAGCCTTCTCCAGATATAGATCCCCCGGACGTATGATTGGAGCTCCCGGACCATTGGGCACACACATGTGAATGAGTGGATGAGCTAATGTTTGTTTGGTAGTGGATGCGTTTCGGCTAATGCTATTAGGACAGCTATGATGAGTTAAGGTGTGTTTGTGTATGTGTGTGTGTGTGTGTGTGCGTGTGTGTGTTTGTGTGTTTTTGTGTGTGAGTGAGTGTGTTTAGGTGGGGGGGGGTACCAGGGCCCATAGCCGAGGAGCGGTGGAGCTGAGAAGCGGAGGAGCGGAGTAGCGGAGGTATTGTTTCTCCTCTCAGAGGCGGGGAATCTTGGGAGCTATTAGCACAGCTATGATGACTTAAGGTGTGTGTGTGTTTGTGTGTTTGTGTGTTCTTGTGTGTGTGTGTGTGTGTGTGTTTTTGTGTGTGCGTTTGTGTATATGTGTGTGACAGTTTGTTTAGGTGGGGGGGGGGGCGCGGACAGGGGGTAGCTGGGCCTGGAGCGGATGAGCTGTGGAGCGGATGGAGGGCAGAAGCACGTCCCATAATTCTCCTGAGTCCGGCGGATCGGGAGTACCAGGGCCCATAGCGGAGGAGCGGTGGAGCGGAGAAGCGAACCATTGGGCACACACATGTGAATGAGTGGATGAGCTAATGTTTGTTTGGTTGTAGATGCATTTCGGCTAATGCTATTAGCACAACTATGATGACTTAATGTGTGTACGTGTGTCAGTGTGTGTTTGTGTGTGAGTGTCTTTGTGTATGTGTGTGATAGTTTGTTTTGGTGGGGGGGGGGGGGTCGCGGACACGGAGTACCAGGGCACACACATGTGAATGAGTGGATGAGCTAATGTTTGTTTGGTTGTGGATGCGTTTCGGCTAAAGCTATTAGCACAGCTATGATGAGTTAAGGTGTGTGTGTATGTGTGTGTGTGTGTGTGTTTGTGTGTTTTTGTGTGTGTGTGAGTGATTTTTTGTGAGAGTTTGTTTTGGTGGGGGGGGGGGGAGTACCAGGGCCCATAGCGGAGGAGCGGTGGAGCTGAGAAGCGGAGGAGCGGAGTAGCGGAGGTATTGTTTCTCTTCTCAGAGGCGGGGAAGCTTGGGAGCTATTAGCACAGGTATGATGACTTTAAGGTGTGTGTGTGTGTGTGTTTGTGTGTTTGTGTGTTTGTGTGTTTGTGTGTTTGTGTGTTTGTGTGTTTGTGTGTTCTTGTGTGTGTGTGTGTGTGTGTGTGTGTGTGTGTGTGTGTGTTTGTGTGTGCGATTGTGTATATGTGTGTGACAGTTTGTTTAGGTGGGGGGGGGCGCGGACAGGGGGTAGCTGGGCCTGGAGCGGATGAGCTGTGGAGCGGATGGAGGGCAGAAGCATGTCCCATTCAGCCGCCGGCAACCATAAAAACCTATCTTTAACTTAAAAACAAACAAAAATGTGCAATATCTCATTTCTGTGCAATATTCAGAAACTGTGCAATATTTCATTTCATAACAGCTACATTGTGCAATATTTCATCTCATCTCATAACAGCTACACTATAATGTTCCCCTCTATCATACTATTGTGCACTCCTTACCTCACTTGTTACTAAGACACTTATAGTTTTATCACTGCTTACTAAGACACTTTATAGTTTCACTGAAACACTTTATAGTTTATAGTTTATTTTTATTTATAATTCTGCCTTTCTTTTATTATTTATTACTGTTATATTTTCTGTAACTCTGGCACTGCAATTTCCTTCGGGATTATAAAAGTTGTTCTGATTCTTATTCTTAATTCTCCTGAGTCCGGCGGATCGGGAGTACCAGGGCCCATAGTGGAGGAGCGGTGGAGCGGAGAAGCGGCCCAGTTAGCACACACATGTGAATGAATGGATGAGCTAATGTTTCTTTGGTTGTGGATGCGTTTCGGCTAATGCTATTAGCACAGCTATGATGACTTAATGTGTGTATGTGTGTCAGTGTGTGTGTGTGTGTGAGTGTCTTTGTGTATGTGTGTGATAGTTTGTTTTGGTGGGGGGGGGGGGGGGTCGCGGACACGGAGTACCAGGGCACACACATGTGAATGAGTGGATGAGCTAATGTTTGTTTGGTTGTGGATGCGTTTCGGCTAAAGCTATGAGCACAGCTATGAAGACTTAAGGTATGTGTATGTGATTATGTGTGTGTCTGTGTGTGTGTGAGTGTCTTTGTGTGTGTGTGTGTGTGTGAGAGGCTCTTTTGGTGGGGGGGGGGGGTCGTGGACAGGGAGTACCATTGGGCACACACATGTGAATGAGTGGTTTAGCTAATGTTTGTTTGGTTGTGAATGCGTTTCGGCTAATGCTATTAGCACAGCTATGAGTTAAGGTGTGTGCGTATGTGTGTGTGTGCGTGTTTGTGTGTTTTTGTGTGTGTGTGAGGGATTTTGTGTGAGAGTTTGTTTAGGTGGGGGGGGGAGGGGGGGGGGAGTACCAGGGCCCATCGCGGAGGAGCGGTGGAGCTGAGAAGCGGAGGAGCAGAGGAGCGAAGGTAATGTTTCTTCTCTCAGAGGCGGGGAAGCTTGGGGGCAGAAGAACCCCTTAGACGGGCTAATGTGAGCATTCTCCGGACATAGATCCCCCGGTCGTATGATTGGAGCTGCCGGACCATTGGGCACACACATGTGAATGAGTGGATGAGCTAATGTTTGTTTGGTTGTGGATGCGTTTCGGCTAATGCTATTAGCACAGCTATGATGAGTTAAGGTGTGTGTGTGTGTGTGTGTGTGTGTGTGTGTGTGTGTGTGTGTTTGTTTGTTTTTGTGTCTGTGTGAGTGTGTTCGTGTGTGTATGTGTGAGAGTTTGTTTAGGTGGGGGGGGGTACCAGGGCCCATCGCGGAGGAGCGGAGGAGCGGTGGAGCGGAGAAGCGGAGGAATGGAGGAGCGGAGGTAATGTTTCTCTTCTCAAAGGCAGAGGATGGGAAGTTTGGGGGCAGTAGGACGCCGGTGCGAGCGATGCGTTTCAAGGCGTATTGCATGTGTGTATGGAGGGGGGGGGTCTACAGGACACCGCAGACCGGCAATGGTGCACCTTCTCCGGACATCGATCCCCGAAACGTCGGCGTAGAGCTCCCGGAGCAGCCGGCGTGTACATGTGAATGAATGGAGGAGCTAATGTGTGTGTGTGGGGTGGTGGTGGTATGGGGGGGGGAACAATTTGGAACAATAGATATGTACTGCGTGGCAACATACCTCTGTTTTACAAGGAATGCTTTGAGAAAGGTATATGGTCAATAATTGACTTGATGGATGACAATGGCAGTCGTCTAGACTATGAACAGTTCTGTACTACACACAGATTTAAGCCTCCCATATTAGAGTTGATAAAGTTACGAAACGCACTGCCTCGACAATTTGTATTCCTGACCAAAAATATAATGACGCACCAAACCGTACAACCACAGTTACCCCGACTATCACTCCAGGGAATCTCAATTCTGGACAGAAAGTGCAGCAACTCCTTTATTAGGACATGTTTCACAGGAAACTTGTTCCCTGGACGTCAAAACAAAAATAATATTTGAAATAAATTTGATAAGGAATCGACTGCCACGCTGCAAACTATGTGTCTGACTCTACCCATACCCCCCAAGGCAAGAAGAGACCCACTTCTAAATTATGAATGACATCTACCCATCTAAGGAATTATTGCGGGTACGCTTTACTTTTGAAGATAATATTTGTACATTTTGTGAAGACAACATTGAAACCACTGACCATATATTTTTTCTCATTCTCATTCCTTTTAATTTTCTGTTTTTGTCTAGCATTAAAAATTTCTCGCAAACCGTTAACACTATTAACTTCTGATTACATACAGAACGAATGCCCTTATGTCTCCTGTCACCCCCCCCCCCCGTCCCCCCCGCTTTTTCCGTACAGTGGCAGACACTGAGATCAAAAGCAAATGGGTGTCATTGTAATGCAGTAACAGGGTGATAACAGCCGTGTTTGAAGTGTGTAGGGGCTTATAGGAGAGCAGAAGCACGTCACGCTATTCGCCTGAGTTCGGAGGATCGGGAGTACCAGGGCCCATAGCGGAGGAGCAGAGGAGTTGAGAAGCGGAGGAGCGGAGTTATGTTTCTCTTCTCAAAGGCGGGGAAGCTTGGGGGCAGCAGGACCCCTTAGACCGGCCAATGTGAGCCTTCTCCGGACATAGATCACCCGGACGTATGACTGGAGCTCCCGTACCTCTGGGCACACACATATGTGAATGAGTGGATGAGCTAATGTTTGTTTTGTTGTGGATACGTTTCGGCCAATGCTATTAGCACAGCTATGACGAGTTCAGGTGTGTGTGTGTGTGTGTGTGTGTGTGTGTGTGTGTCTGTGTGTCTGTGTGTCTGTGTGTCTGTGTGTGTGTGTGTGTGTGTGTGTTCTGTGTGTGTGTGTGTGTGTGTGTGTGTGTGCGTGTGTTTATGTGTGTGTGAGAGTTTGTTTTGGTGGGTGGGTGGGGATGGGGGGGTTCCAGCGGACTGGGAGTACCAGGGCCTCGAGCGGATCAGCTGAGGAGCGGAGGAGGGCAGATGCCCGGCCTTGATTCGCTTATGTCCAGCGGTTCGGGAGTTCCAGGGCCCAAAGCGGAGGAGCGGAGGACAGCAAAAGCCCTGTCCGCAATTCACCTGAGTCTGGCGGATCGGTAGTACCTGGTTCCGCAGCGGAGGAGCGGAGGAGCTGAGAAGCGGAGGAGCGGAGGAGCGGAGGAGATGTTTCTCTTCTCAGAGGCGGCGAGGGGGGGGGGGGAGCAGGACCCCTTACCCTTATCCCCCGGACGTTTGAGTGGAGCTCCCGGACCTCCGGGCACGCACATGCGAATGACTGGATGACAAGGAGTGCCAGGGCCTGGAGCGGATGAGCAGAGGAGAGGCGGAGGGCAGAAGCCCGGCCCAGTTCGGGAGTTCCAGGGTCCAAAGCGGGGGAGCGAAGAAGCGGAGGAGAGCAGAAGAGCAGAAGACTGGCCCGGATTTCACCGAAGTCCCGCAGATCGGGAGTTCCAGGGCCCGAGCGGAAGAGCGGAGGAGCGGAGCAAAGCGGAGCAAAGCGGAAGCCCGTCTTAACAACAAGGAAATTACAGATGAAGCTATAATTTCCACAGAAATCTTTAAATTCTATAGCCACCTATACACTTCGACATTATCAAAAAGCGATTGTGACTCCTTTCCAACAAATATTCCTCAATATATCCCAAAAATAAACAACAACAAACAACATATGTTTGTTTTGTATATGTTTATATATAAACAACAAAAAATATACAGTTTGATGTCTGAGATTCCTTGTGAATCGCCAACTTAATTATATGTTGTATTCCCCTTGCAATCTTTTTTCGTTTTAATTTTTTATTTGTCTATCTATTGATTTAATTATTTCCTTTTAATTTCTTTTTTTGTCTAGCATTGTAAATTTCTCACAAACCGTTAACACTATTAACTTCTGATTACATACAGAACGAATGTCCTTATGTCCTTTGCTTCCTCATGCCTGGTTGTTTCATTGACATTCAGTTCTACCTTGCCATGTTTATTTGTACATTTGTATATTTGTGTGTACTATTTATGTTCAATTAAAAACAGTTTGATGTCTGAGATTCCTTGTGAACGGCCAACTTAATTACATGTTATATTCCCCTTACAATTTTTTTTTTTAGTTTTTAATTTTATTTTTCTATCTATTTATTTAATTATTTCCTTTTAATTTTCTGTTTTTGTCTAACATTAAAAATTCTCGCAAACCGTTAACACTATTAACTTCTGATTACATACAGAACGAATGCCCTTATGTCTCCTGTCACCCCCCCCCCCGTCCCCCCCGCTTTTTCCGTACAGTGGCAGACACTGAGATCAAAAGCAAATGGGTGTCATTGTAATGCAGTAACAGGGTGATAACAGCCGTGTTAGAAGTGTGTAGGGGCTTATAGGAGAGCAGAAGCACGTCACGCTATTCGCCTGAGTTCAGAGGATCGGGAGTACCAGGGCCAATAGCGGAGGAGCAGAGGAGTTGAGAAGCGGAGGAGCGGAGGAGCGGAGTTATGTTTCTCTTCTCAAAGGCGGGGAAGCTTGGGGGCAGCAGGACCCCTTAGACCGGCCAATGTGAGCCTTCTGCAGACATAGATCACCCGGACGTATGACTGGAGCTCCCGTACCTCTGGGCACACACATATGTGAATGAGTGGATGAGCTAATGTTTGTTTTGTTGTGGATACGTTTCGGCCAATGCTATTAGCACAGCTATGATGAGTTCAGGTGTGTGTGTGTGTGTGTGTGTGTGTGTGTGTGTGTGTGTGTGTGTGTGTGTGGGTGTGTGTCTGTGTGTGTGTGTGTGTGTCTGTGTGTGTGTGTGTGTTTGTGTGTGCGTGTGTTTATGTGTGTGTGAGAGTTTGTTTTGCTGGGTGGGGGGGGTTCCCGCGGACTGGGAGTACCAGGGCCTTAAGCGGATGAGGTGAGGAGCGGAGGAGGGCAGAAGCCCGGACCGTGATTCGCTTATGTCCAGCGGTTCGGGAGTTCCAGGGCCCAAAGCGGAGGAGCGGAGGACAGGAAAAGCCCTGTCCGCAATTCACCTGAGTCTGGCGTATCGGTAGTACCTGGTTCCGCAGCGGAGGAGCGGAGGAGCTGAGAAGCGGAGGAGCGGAGGAGCGGAGGAGCGAAGGAGATGTTTCTCTTCTCAGAGGCGGCGAGGGGGGGGGGGGGGAGCAGGACCCCTTACCCTTATCCCCCGGACGTTTGAGTGGAGCTCCCGGACCTCCGGGCACACACATGCGAATGACTGGATGACAGGGAGTTCCAGGGCCTGGAGCGGATGAGCAGAGGAGAGGCGGAGGGCAGAAGCCCGGCCCGGTTCGGGAGTTCCAGGGTCCAAAGCGGGGGAGGGAAAAAAAGGAGGAGGGGAGGAGAGCAGAAGACTGGCCTGGAATTCACCGAAGTCCCGCAGATCGGGAGTTCCAGGGCCCGGAGCGGAAGACCGGAGGAGCGGAGGAGCGGAGGAGCGGAGGAGCGGAGGAGCAGAGGAGCGGAGGAGCGGAGGAGCGGAAGAGAGCGGAAGCCCAGCCGACAATTCGCCTGAGTCCCGCGGAAGGGGATTACCAGGCCCAGGAGCCTGAATCGCTTATGTCCTGCGGTTCCGGAGTACCAGGGCCCGGAGCGGAGGAGCGGAGGAGCGGAGGAGCGGAGGAGCGGAGGAGCGGAGGAGCGGATGAGCGGATGAGCTGAGGAGAGCGGAAGCCCGGCCGGCAATTCACCTGAGTCCCGCGGAGAGGGAGTACCAGGGCCATAAGCGTGATTTAATGATGTTCAGCAATTCAGGAGTACCGGGGCCTGGTGCGGAGGAGCGGAGGGGCGGATGAGTGGAGGAGCGGAGGAGAGCGGAAACCCGGCCCACATTTCGCCTGAGTCCCGCGGATTGGGAGTACCAGGGCCTGGAGCCTGATTCGCTTATGTCTGGCAGTTCAGGAGTACCAGGGCCCAGAGCGGAGGAGCGGAGGAGCGGAGGAGCGGATGAGCGGAGGAGCGAAGGTGAGCGGAAGCCCGGCCGAATATTCGCCTAAGCCCCGCGGAGAGGGAGTACCAGGGCCTGGAGCCTGATTCGCTTATGTCCAGCAGTTCAGGAGTACCAGGGCCCGGAGCGGAGGAACGGAGGAGCGGAGGAGCGGAGGAGCGGATGAGCGGATGAGCGGATGAGCTGAGGAGAGCGGAAGCCCGGCCGGCAATTCACCTGAGTCCCGCGGAGAGGGAGTACCAGGGCCAGAAGCGTGATTTAATGATGTTCAGCAATTCAGGAGTACCAGGGTAAGGTGCGGAGGAGCGGAGGAGCGGAGGGGCGGATGAGTGGATGAGCGGACGAGCGGAGGAGAGAGGAAGCCCGGCCCACATTTCGCCTAACTCCTGCGGAGAGGGAGTACCAGGGCCTCGAGCCTGATTCGCATATGTCCAGCAGTTCAGGAGTACCAGGGCCGGAGCGGAGGAGCGGAGGAGCGGAGGAGAGCGGAAGCCCGGCCGAATATTTGCCTAAGTCCCGCGGAGAGGGAGTACCAGGGCCTGGAGCCTGATTCGCTTATGTCTGGCAGTTCAAGAGTACCAGGGCCCAGAGCGGAGGAGAGGAGGAGCGGATGAGATGAGAAGCGGTGGAGAGCGGAAGCCCGGCCGACAATTCGCCTAAGTCCCGCGGATTGGTAGTACCAGGGCCCGGAGCGGGGCATCGGAGGAGCAGATGAGCAGAAGAGCGGAAGAGCGGAAGATCGGAGGAGCGGAAGACCGGAGGAGCGGAGGAGCGGAGGAGCGGATGAGTGGAAGAGCGGAGGTGAGCGGAAGCCCGGCCGACAATTCACCTGAGTCCCGCGGAGAGGGAGTACCAGGGCCAGAAGCGTCATTTAATGATGTTCAGCAATTAAGGAGTACCAGGGCAAGGTGCGGAGGAGCGGAAGAGCGGAGGGGCGGATGAGTGGATGAGCGGACGAGCGGAGGAGAGAGGAAGCCCGGCCCACATTTCGCCTAAGTCCCGCGGAGAGGGAGTACCAGGGCCTGGAGCCTGATTCGCTTATGTCTAGCAGTTCAGGAGTACCAGGGCCCGGAGCGGAGGAGCGGAGGAGCGGAGGAGCGGATGAGAGGAGAAGCGGAGGAGAGCGGAAGCCCGGCCGACAATTCGCCGAAGTCCCGCGGAGATGGAGTACCAGGGCCTGGAGCCTGATTCGCTTATGTCCAGCAGTTCAGGAGTACCAGGGCCGGAACGGAGGAGCGGAGGAGCGGAGGAGCGGATGAGAGGAGGAGCGGAGGAGCGGAGGACCGGAGGAGAGCTGAATCCGGCCGACAATTCGCATGAGTCCCGTGGAAAGGGAGTACCAGGGCCAGAAGCGTGATTTAATGATGTCCAGCAGTTCAGGAGTACCAGGGCCGGAGCGGAGGAGCGGAGTAGAGCGGAAGCCCGGCCGAATAGTTGCCTAAGTCCCGCGGATTGGTAGTACCAGGGCCCGGAGCGGGGCAGTGGAGGAGCAGATGAGCAGAAGAGTGGAGGAGCGGAGGATCGGAGGAGCGGAAGAGCGGAGGAGCGGAGGAGCGGAGGAGCGGATGAGCGGAGGAGCGGAGGTGAGCGGAAGCCCGGCCGACAATTCGCCTGAGTCCCGCGGAGAGGGAGTACCAGGGCCAGAAGCGTCATTTAATGATGTTCAGCAATTCAGGAGTACCAGGGCAAGGTGCGGAGGAGCGGAAGAGCGGAGGGGCGGATGAGTGGATGAGCGGACGAGCGGAGGAGAGAGGAAGCCCGGCCCACATTTCACCTACTTCCCGCGGAGAGGGAGTACCAGGGCCTGGAGCCTGATTCGCATATGTCCAGCAGTTCAGGAGTACCAGGGCCGGAGCGGAGGAGCGGAGGAGCGGAGGTGAGCGGAAGCCCGGCCGAATATTTGCCGAAGTCCCGTGGAAAGGGAGTACCAGGGCCTGAAGCCCGATTCGCTTATGTCTAGCAGTTCAGGAGTACCAGGGCCCGAAGCGGAGGAGCGGATGAGCGGAGGAGCGGAGGTGAGCGGAAGCCCGGCCGACAATTCGCCTAAGTCCCGCGGAGAGGGAGTACCAGGGCCAGGAACGTGATTCGCTTATGTCTAGCAGTTCAGGAGTACCAGGGCCCGGAGCAGAGGTGCGGAGGAGTGGATGAGAGGAGAAGCGGAGGAGAGCGGAAGCCCGGCCGACAATTCGCCTGAGTCCAGCGGAAAGGGAGTACCAGTGCCTGGAGCCTGATTCGCTCATGTCTAGCAGTTCAGGAGTACCAGGGCCCGGAGCGGAGGAACGGAGGAGCGGAGGAGCGGAGGAGCGGAGGAGCGGATGAGCGGATGAGCTGAGGAGAGCGGAAGCCCGGCCGGCAATTCCCGCGGAGAGGGAGTACCAGGGCCATAAGCGTGATTTAATGATGTCCAGCAATTCAGGATTACCAGGGCAAGGTGCTGAGGAGCGGAGGGGCGGATGAGTGGAGGATTGGATGAGCGGAGGAGAGCGGACACCCGGCCCACATTTCGCCTAAGTCCTGCGGAGAGGGAGTACCAGGGCCTTGAGCCTGATTCGCATATGTCCAGCAGTTCAGGAGTACCAGGGCCGGAGCGGATGAGCGGAGGAACGGAGGTGAGCGGTTGCCCGGCCGAATATTCGCCTAAGTCCCGCGGATAGGGAGTACCAGGGCCAGTATCGTGATTCGCTTATGTCTAGCAGTTCAGCAGTACCAGGGCCTGGAGCGGAGGTGCGGAGGAGTGGATGAGAGGAGAAGCGGAGGAGAGCGGAAGCCCGGCCGACAATTCGCCTGAGTCCAGCGGAAAGGGAGTACCAGCGCCTCGAGCCTGATTCGCTTATGTCTAGCAGTTCAGGAGTACCAGGGCCCGGAGCGGAGGAGCGGATGAGCAGAAGAACGTTTAAGCGGTGGAGCGGAGGAGCGGATGAGCGGAGGAGAGCGGAATCCGGCCGACAATTTAACTGAGTCCCGCGGAAAGGGAGTACCATGACCTGGAGCCTGAATCTCATGTCCTGCGGTTCCGGAGTACCAGGTCCCGGAGCGGAGGAGCGGAGGAGCGGATGAGCGGAGGAGCGGAGGTGAGCGGAAGCCCGGCCGAATATTCGCCTAAGTCCCGCAGAAAGGGAGTACCAGGACCTGGAGCCTGATTCGCTTATGTCTAGCAGTTCAGGAGTACCAGGGCCCGGAGCAGAGGAGCGGAGGAGCGGAGGAGCGGAGGAGCGGAGGAGCGGATGAGAGGAGAACCGGAGGAGAGCGGAAGCCCGGCTGACAATTCGCCGAAGTCCCGCGGAGAGGGAGTACCAGGGCCGGAGCGGAGGAGCGGAGGAGCGGAGGAGCGGAGGAGCGGAGGAGCGGAGGAGCGGAGGACCGGAGGACCGGAGGACCGGAGGACCGGAGGACCGGAGGAGAGCTGAATCCGGCCGACAATTCGCCTGAGTCCCGCGGAAAGGGAGTACCAGGGCCAGAAGCGTGATTTAATGATGTCCAGCAGTTCAGGAGTACCAGGGCCGGAGCGGAGGAGCGGAGGAGAGCGGAAGCCCGGCCGAATATTTGCCTAAGTCCCGCGGAAAGGGAGTACCAGGGCCCGGAGCGGAGGAGCGGAGGAGCGGATGAGCAGAAGAACGTTTAAGCAGTCGAGCGGAGGAGCGGAGGAGTGGATGAGAGGAGAAGCGGAGGAGAGCGGAAGCCCGGCTGACAATTCGCCTGAGTCCAGCGGAAAGGGAGTACCAGGGCCTGGAGCCTGATTCGCTCATGTCTAGCAGTTCAGGAGTACCAGGGCCCGGAGCGGAGGAACGGAGGAGCGGATGAGAGGAGAAGCGGTGGAGAGCGGAAGCCCGGCCGACAATTCGCCTAAGTCCCGCGGATTGGTAGTACCAGGGCCCGGAGCGGGGCAGCGGAGGAGCAGATGAGCAGAAGAGTGGAGGAGCGGAGGATCGGAGGAGCGGAAGAGCGGAGGAGCGGAGGAGCGGAGGAGCGGATGAGCGGAGGAGCGGAGGTGAGCGGAAGCCCGGCCGACAATTCGCCTGAGTCCCGCGGAGAGGGTGTACCAGGGCCAGAAGCGTCATTTAATGATGTTCAGCAATTCAAGAGTACCAGGGCAAGGTGCGGAGGAGCGGAAGAGCGGAGGGGCGGATGAGTGGATGAGCGGACGAGCGGAGGAGAGAGGAAGCCCGGCCCACATTTCGCCTAAGTCCCGCGGAGAGGGAGTACCAGGGCCTGGAGCCTGATTCGCATATGTCCAGCAGTTCAGGAGTACCAGGGCCCGGAGCGGAGGAGCGGAGGAGCGGATGAGCAGAAGAACGTTTAAGCGGTGGAGCGGAGGAGCGGATGAGCGGAGGAGAGCGGAATCCGGCCGACAATTTAACTGAGTCCCGCGGAAAGGGAGTACCATGACCTGGAGCCTGAATCTCATGTCCTGCGGTTCCGGAGTACCAGGGCCCGGAGCGGAGGAGCGGAGGAGCGGATGAGCGGAGGAGCGGAGGTGAGCGGAAGCCCGGCCGAATATTCGCCTAAGTCCCGCAGAAAGGGAGTACCAGGACCTGGAGCCTGATTCTCTTATGTCTAGCAGTTCAGGAGTACCAGGGCCCGGAGCGGAGGAGCGGAGGAGCGGAGGAGCGGAGGAGCGGATGAGAGGAGAACCGGAGGAGAGCGGAAGCCCGGCCAACAATTCGCCTAAGTCCCGCGGAGAGGGAGTACCAAGGCTTGGAGCCTGATTCGCTTATGTCTAGCAGTTCAGGAGTACCAGGGCCGGAGCGGAGGAGCGGAGGAGCCGAGGAGCGGAGGAGAGTGGAAGCCCGGCCGGCAATTCGCCTGTGTCTCGCGGAGAGGGAGTACCAGGTTCTGGAGCCTGAATCGCCTACGTCCAGCAGTTCAGGAGTACCAGGGCCAGGAGCGGAGGAGCGGAGGAGCGGAGAAGCGGAGGAGAGCGGAAGCCTGTCCGACAATTCGCCTGAGTCCCGCGGAAGGGGAGTACAAGGGTCTGGAGCCTGAAATGCTTATGTCTAGCAGTTCAGGAGTAACAGGGCCAGGAGCGGAGGACCGGAGGAGCGGAGTACCGGAGGAGCGGAGGAGCGAGGGAGTGGAAAAGCGGAGGAGCGGAGGAGAGGAGGAGCGGAAGAGCGGAGGAGCGGAGGAGCGGAGGAGCGGAGGAGAGGGGAAGCACGCTCCATATTTCGCCAGAGTCCCCGCGGATAGGGAGTAACAGGGCCAAGAGCCTGATTCGCTTATGTCCAGCAGTTCTGGAGTACTAAGGCCCGGAGCGGATCAGCGGCGGAGCGGATGAGTGGAAGAACAGAGAAGCGGTGGAGCGGAGGAGCGGAGGAGCGGAGGAGCCGAGGAGCCGAGGAGCAGAGTTATGTTTCTCTTCTCAAAGGCGGGGAAGCTTTGGGGCAGCAGGACCCCTTAGACTGGCCAATATGAGCCTTCTATGGACATAGCTCCCCCGGACGTATGACCGGTGCTCCCGGACCTCTTGGTACATACATGTGAATGAGTGGATGAGCTAATGTTTGTTTGGTTGTGGATGCTTTTCGGCTAACGCTATTAGCACAGCTATGAAGACTTAAGGAGTGTGTGTGTCTGTGTGTGTGTGTGAGTGTCTTTGTGTGTTTGTGTGAGTGATGTTGTTTTGCCGGGGGGGGGGGGGGTTGCGGACAGGGAGTACCAGTGCCAAGAGCGGATGAGCTGAGGAGCGGAGGAGGGCAGAAGCCCGGCCCGTGATTCACTTATGTCAAGCGGTTCGGGAATTCCAGGGCCCAAAGCGGAGGAGCGGTGGAGCTGAGCTGTGTGTGTGTCTTTGTGTGTTTATGTGTGTGTGTCAGTGTGTTCTTGTGTGTGTATGTGTGAGAGTTTATTTAGGTGGAGGGGGGGAGTACCAGGGCCCATAGCGGAAGAGCGGTGGAGCTGAGAAGCGGAGGAGCGGAGTAGCGGAAGTATTGTTTCTCCACTCAGAGACGGGGAAGCTTGGGGGCAGCAGAACCCCTTAGATGGGCTAATCTGAGCATTCTCCGGACATAGATCCCCCGGACGTATGATTGGAGCTCCCGGACCATTGGGCACACACATGTGAATGAGTGGAAGAGCTAATATTTGTTTGGTTGTGGATGCGTTTTGGCTAATGCTATTAGCACAGCTATGATGAGTTAAGGTGTGCGTGTATGTGTGTGTGTGTGTGTGTGAGTGTGTCTGTGTGTGTGTGTGAGAGTTTGTTTAGGTGGGGGGGGGTCGCGGACAGGGAGTACCAGGGCCTCGAGTGGATGAGCTGAGGAGCAGAGGAGGGCATAAGCCCAGCCCGTGATTCCCTTATATCCAGCGGTTCGGGAGCTCCAGGGCCCAAAGCGGAAAAGCGGAGGAGCGGAGAAGCGGAGGAGTGGAGGAGAGCAGAAGCACCTCTCGCAATTCTCCTGAGTTTGCAGGATCGGGAGTACCAGGGCCAATAGCGGAGGAGCGGAGGTGTTGAGAAGCGGAGGAGTGGAGGAGCGATATTATATTTCTCTTCTCAAAGGCGGGGAAGCTTGGGGGCACCAGGACCCCTTAGACCGGCAAATGTGAGCCTTCTCCGGACATAGATGCCCCGGACGTATGACCGGAGATCCAGGACCTCTGGGCACATACATTTGAATGAGTGGATGAGCTAATGTTTGTTTGGTTGTGGATGCGTTTCGGCTAATGCTATTAGCACAGCTATGATGACTTAAGGTGTGTGTGTGTGTGTGGGTGTTTGTGTGTGTGTGTGTTTTTGTGTTCTTGTGTGTGTGTGTGTGTGTGTGTGTGTGTGTGTGTTTGTGTGTGCGTTTGTGTATATGTGTGTGACAGTTTGTTTAGGTGGGGGGGGGGGCGCGGACAGGGGGTAGCTGGGCCTGGAGTGGATGAGATGTGGAGCGGATGGAGCATGTCCCGTAATTCTCCTGAGTTCGGCGGATCGGGAGTACCAGGGCCCATAGCGGAGGAGCGGTGGAGCGGAGAAGCGGACCATTGGGCACACACATGTGAATGAGTGGATGAGCTAATGGTTGTTTGGTTGTGGATGCATTTCGGCTAAAGCTATTAGCACAGCTATGATGACTTAATGTGTGTATATGTGTCAGTGTGTGTGTGTGTGTGAGTGTCTTTGTGTATGTGTGTGATAGTTTGTTTTGGTGGGGGGGGGGGGGTCACGGACAAGGAGTACCAGGGCACACACATGTGAATGAGTGGATGAGCTAATGTTTGTTTGGTTGTGGATGCGTTTCGGCTAAAGCGATTAGCACAGCTATGAAGACTTAAGGTGTGTGTATGAGTGTATATGTGTGTCTGTGTGTGTGTGTGTGAGAGGCTCTTTTGGTGGTGGGGGGGGGGGGGGGTCGCGGACAGGGAGTACCATAGGGCACACACATGTGAATGAGTGGATGAGCTAATGTTTGTTTGGTTGTGGATGCGTTTCGGCTAATGCTATTAGCACAGCTATGATGAGTTAAGGTGTGTGTGTATGTCTGTGTGTGTGTGTGTGTGTGTGTTTGTGTGTTTTTGTGTGTTTGTGAGTGATTTTGTGTGAGAGTTTGTTTAGGTGGGGGGGGGGGAGTACCAGGGCCCATAGCGGAGGAGCAGTTGAGCTGAGAAGCGGAGGAGCGGAGGAGCGGAGGTAATGTTTCTTCTCTCAGAGGCGGGGAAGCTTGGGGGCAGAAGAACCCCTTAGACGGGCTAATGTGAGCATTCTCCGGACATAGATCCCCCGGTCGTATGACTGGAGCTGCCGGACCAAATTGGCACACACATGTGAATGAGTGGATGAGCTAATGTTTGTTTGGTTGTGGATGCGTTTCGGCTAATGCTATTAGCACAGCTAAGATGAGTTAAGGTGTGTGTGTGTGTGTGTATGTCTGTTTGTGTGTTTGTGTGTGTGTGTGTGTGTGAGTTTGTTTAGGTGGGGGGGGGGTCGCGGACAGGGAGTACCAGGGCCTCGAGCGGATGAGCTGAGGAGCTGAGGAGGGCAGATGCCCGGCCTTGATTCGCTTATGTCCAGCGGTTCGGGAATTCCAGGGCCCAAAGCGGAGGAGCAGTGGAGCTGAGAAGCGGAGGAGCGGAGGAGCGGAGTAGCAGAGGCATAGTTTCTCCTCTCAGAGGCGGGAAGCTTGGGGGCATCAGAACCCCTTGGACGGGCTAATGTGAGCATTCTCCGGACATAGATCCCCCGAACGTATGATTGGACCTCCCGGACCATTGGGCACACACATGTGAATGAGTGGATGAGCTAATGTTTGTTTGGTTGTGGATGCATTTCGGCTAATGCTATTAGCACAGCTATGATGAGTTAAGGTGTGTGTGTGTGTATGTGTGTGTGTGTGTGTGTGTGTGTATGTGTCTGTTTGTTTGTTTTTGTGTCTGTGTGAGGGTGTTCGTGTGTGTGTGTGTGAGAGTTTGTTTAGGTGGGGGGGGAGGTACCAAGGCCCATCGCGGAAGAGCTGTGGAGCGGAGAAGCGGAGGAATGGAGGAGCGGAGGTAATTTCTCTCTTCTCAAAGGCAGAGGATGGGAAGTTTGGGGGCAGTAGGACGCCTTAGACCAGCCACTGTGAGCCTTCTCCAGATATAGATCGCCCGGACGTATGATTGGAGCTCCCGGACCATTGGGGACACACATGTGAATGAGTGGATGAGCTAATGTTTGTTTGGTAGTGGATGCGTTTCGGCTAATGCTATTAGCACAGCTATGATGAGTTAAGTTGTGTTTGTGTATGTGTGTGTGTGTGTGTGTGTGTGCGTGTGTATGTTTGTGTGTTTTTGTGTGTGAGTGAGTGTGTTTAGGTGGGGGGGGGTACCAGGGCCCATAGCCGAGGAGCGGTGGAGCTGAGAAGCGGAGGAGCGGAGTAGCGGAGGTATTGTTTCTCCTCTCAGAGGCGGGGAATCTTGGGAGCTATTAGCACAGCTATGATGACTTAAGGTGTGTGTGTGTTTGTGTGTTTGTGTGTTTGTGTGTTCTTGTGTGTGTGTGTGTGTGTTTTTGTGTGTGCGTTTGTGTATATGTGTGTGACAGTTTGTTTAGGTGGGGGGGGGCGCGGACAGGGGGTAGCTGGGCCTGGAGCGGATGAGCTGTGGAGCGGATGGAGGGCAGAAGCACGTCCCATAATTCTCCTGAGTCCGGCGGATCGGGAGTACCAGGGCCCATAGCGGAGGAGCGGTGGAGCGGAGAAGCGAACCATTGGGCACACACATGTGAATGAGTGGATGAGCTAATGTTTGTTTGGTTGTGGATGCATTTCGGCTTATGCTATTAGCACAACTATGATGACTTAATGTGTGTATGTCTGTCAGTGTGTGTATGTGTGTGAGTGTCTTTGTGTATGTGTGTGATAGTTTGTTTTGGTGGGGGGGGGGGGTCGCGGACACGGAGTACCAGGGCACACACATGTGAATGAGTGGATGAGCTAATGTTTGTTTGGTTGTGGATGCGTTTCGGCTAAAGCTATTAGCACAGCTATGATGAGTTAAGGTGTGTGTGTATGTGTGTGTGTGTGTGTTTGTGTGTTTTTGTGTGTGTGTGAGTGATTTTTTTGTGAGAGTTTGTTTTGGTGGGGGGGGGGGAGGGGGGGAGTACCAGGGCCCATAGCGGAGGAGCGGTGGAGCTGAGAAGCGGAGGAGCGGAGTAGCGGAGGTATTGTTTCTCTTCTCAGAGGCGGGGAAGCTTGGGAGCTATTAGCACAGGTATGATGACTTAAGGTGTGTGTGTGTGTGTGTGGGTGTTTGTGTGTTTGTGTGTTTGTGTGTTCTTGTGTGTGTGTGTGTGTGTGTGTGTGTGTGTGTGTGTGTTTGTGTGTGCGATTGTGTATATGTGTGTGACAGTTTGTTTAGGTGGGGGGGGGCGCGGACAGGGGGTAGCTGGGCCTGGAGCGGATGAGCTGTGGAGCGGATGGAGGGCAGAAGCACGTCCCATTCAGCCGCCGGCAACCATAAAAACCTATCTTTAACTTAAAAACAAACAAAAATGTGCAATATCTCATTTCTGTGCAATATTCAGAAACTGTGCAATATTTCATTTCATAACAGCTACATTGTGCAATATTTCATCTCATCTCATAACAGCTACACTATAATGTTCCCTTCTATCATACTATTGTGCACTCCTTACCTCACTTGTTACTAAGACACTTATAGTTTTATCACTGCTTACTAAGACACTTTATAGTTTCACTGAAACACTTTATAGTTTATAGTTTATTTTTATTTATAATTCTGCCTTTCTTTTATTATTTATTACTGTTATATTTTCTGTAACTCTGGCACTGCAATTTCCTTCGGGATTATAAAAGTTGTTCTGATTCTTATTCTTAATTCTCCTGAGTCCGGCGGATCGGGAGTACCAGGGCCCATAGTGGAGGAGCGGTGGAGCGGAGAAGCGGACCATTGAGCACACACATGTGAATGAATGGATGAGCTAATGTTTCTTTGGTTGTGGATGCGTTTCGGCTAATGCTATTAGCACAGCTATGATGACTTAATGTGTGTATGTGTGTCAGTGTGTGTGTGTGTGTGGGTGTCTTTGTGTATGTGTGTGATAGTTTGTTTTGGTGGGGGGGGAGGGGGTCGCGGACACGGAGTACCAGGGCACATACATGTGAATGAGTGGATGAGCTAATGTTTGTTTGGTTGTGGATGCGTTTCGGCTAAAGCTATTAGCACAGCTATGAAGACTTAAGGTATGTGTATGTGATTATGTGTGTGTCTGTGTGTGTGTGAGTGTCTTTGTGTGTGTGTGTGTGTGTGAGAGGCTCTTTTGGTGGGGGGGGGGGTCGTGGACAGGGAGTACCATTGGGCACACACATGTGAATGAGTGGTTTAGCTAATGTTTGTTTGGTTGTGAATGCGTTTCGGCTAATGCTATTAGCACAGCTATGAGTTAAGGTGTGTGTGTATGTGTGTGTGTGTGTGTTTGTGTGTTTTTGTGTGTGTGTGATGGATTTTGTGTGAGAGTTTGTTTAGGGGGGGGGGGGGGGGGAGTACCAGGGCCCATCGCGGAGGAGCGGTGGAGCTGAGAAGCGGAGGAGCAGAGGAGCGAAGGTAATGTTTCTTCTCTCAGAGGCGGGGAAGCTTGGGGGCAGAAGAACCCCTTAGACGGGCTAATGTGAGCATTCTCCGGACATAGATCCCCCGGTCGTATGATTGGAGCTGCCGGACCATTGGGCACACACATGTGAATGAGTGGATGAGCTAATGTTTGTTTGCTTGTGGATGCGTTTCGGCTAATGCTATTAGCACAGCTAAGATGAGTTAAGGTGTGTGTGTGTGTGTGTGTGTGTGTGTGTGTGTGTGTGTGTTTGTTTGTTTTTGTGTCTGTGTGAGTGTGTTCGTGTGTGTATCTGTGAGAGTTTGTTTAGATGGGGGGGGGTACTAGGGCCCATCGCGGAGGAGCGGAGGAGCGGTGGAGCTGAGAAGCGGAGGAATGGAGGAGCGGAGGTAATGTTTCTCTTCTCAAAGGCAGAGGATGGGAAGTTTGGGGGCAGTAGGACGCCGGTGCGAGCGATGCGTTTCAAGGCGTATTGCATGTGTGTATGGAGGGGGGGGGTCTACAGGACACCGCAGACCGGCAATGGTGCACCTTCTCCGGACATCGATCCCCGAAACGTCGACGTAGAGCTCCCGGAGCAGCCGGCGTGTACATGTGAATGAATGGAGGAGCTAATGTGTGTGTGTGGGGTGGTGGTGGTGTGGGGGGGGGGGGCGTTTCGGCTAATGCTATCAGCACAGCTATGATTATCCCCAGAACGTTGAGAACGAGCTCCCGGAACTCCAGACATGCGTATATAAAAGAGTGGAATTAAGGTGTGTGTGAGTGTGTGTGTGTGTGTGTGTGTGTGTGTGTGTGTGTGTGTGTCTATGTGTGTGTGTGTGTGTGTGTGTGTGTGTGTGTGTGTGTGTGTGTGTGTATGTGTGGGACAGAAATAATGTCGGGGACAGAAATTGTTATTAGCCTGCTGGCAGATGACACACCCTTAGTTTTGAAAAATGAACATCAAGTCCCAATAAGCGTTGAAAAAATTAAAACATTCTCCAAGGCTTCAGGATTGTCATTAAACTTAAAGAAATGCAAACTTCTTGCGCTGCATGACTCACCACTAAAGGAAATCAGCAATGTTCCTATCAAATCAGAAATAAAATACTTGAGCATTTTCCTATCTAAGGACCAAAAGTTAAATCAATCCAGGAACATTGAATCTAAACTGAATCAAAGTAAAGCAAAACTGAATATATGGCTCCACTGAGATTTATCAATATTAGGCCGGATATATTTGACTAAAATGGAATGTTTATCCAGATGTATATACCCAGTGTATTCCAATGCTGCTCCAAATCAACTCATAAAATCTATTAACCAAATAAATTTCAACTTTATCTGGAGGAACAGACCACACCATCTAAAAAAATCACATATGGGGAAAGAAACAAGTGACGGAGGGCTGAAAGTGATAGAGTTGGACTGCCTGAATGGGACATTGAAGGTGAACTGGTTGAAATCCTGGATCAAACATCATCATTCTTTCTGGTATTGTACTCCAAACTACTTATTCAACATAGTCGGCAGCCTAAGTCTTCTACTTATCTCTGACTTGGATATCAACAAGATTCCTGTCCAATTTTCAGAGTTCCATAAACAAATATTATTATACTGGAAAATGATATATGTACACAATTTCTCAACACACAGTACAATAATTTGGAACAATAGATATGTACTGCGTGGCAACAAACCTCTGTTTTACAAGGAATGCTTTGAGAAAGGTATATGGTCAATAATTGACTTGATGGATGACAATGGCAGTCCTCTAGACTATGAACAGTTCTGTACTACACACAGATTTAAGCCTCCCATATTAGAGTTGATAAAGTTACAAAACGCACTGCCTTGACAATTTGTATTCCTGACCAAAAATATAATGACGCACCAAACCGTACAACCACAGTTACCCCGACTATCACTCCAGGGAATCTCAATTCTGGACAGAAAGTGCAGCAACTCCTTTATTAGGACATGTTTCACAGGAAACTTGTTCCCTGGACGTCAAAACAAAAATAATATTTGAAATAAATTTGATAAGGAATCGACTGCCACGCTGCAAACTATGTGTCTGACTCTACCCATACCCCCCAAGGCAAGAAGAGACCCACTTCTAAATTATGAATGACATCTACCCATCTAAGGAATTATTGCGGGTACGCTTTACTTTTGAAGATAATATTTGTACATTTTGTGAAGACAACATTGAAACCACTGACCATATATTTTTTCTCATTCTCATTCCATCGTCACCAGTTTCCCTCTCAAAAGATGATATCACATTTGGTTTACTTATAAGCAACATAACAGATGAACTCTGTGTCAATGTTCTTTTAGGCCTGGCCAAGTTCTTCATTCACAAAAACAGAATGCAAAAATGCTCCCCAAATTTTAATTTCTTCATAAACGATTTTGAATTATAAAAAAAAATCCTTAAAACTTATGGAAAAATCCAAAAACTAAAAAATATACAGTTACCCATGTCTGAGATTCCTTTTTTTGGAAAAAAAGAAAAACAACTTAATTACATGTTATATTCCCCTTGCAATTGTTTTTTCGTTTTAATTTTTTATTTGTCTATCTATTGATTTAATTATTTCCTTTTAATTTCTTTTTTTGTCTAGCACTGTAAATTTCTCACAAACCGTTAACACTATTAACTTCTGATTCCATACAGAACAAATGTCCTTATGTCCGTTGCTTCCTCATCCCTGGTTGTTTCATTGACATTCAGTTCTACCTTGCCATGTTTATTTGTACATTTGTATATTTGTGTGTACTATTTATGTTCAATTAAAAACAGTTTGATGTCTGAGATTCCTTGTGAACGGCCAACTTAATTACATGTTATATTCCCCTTACAATTTTTTTTTTTGGTTTTTAATTTTATTTTTCTATCTATTTATTTAATTATTTCCTTTTAATTTTCTGTTTTTGTCTAGCATTAAAAATTTCTCGCAAACCGTTAACACTATTAACTTCTGATTACATACAGAACGAATGCCCTTATGTCCCCCCCCCCCCTTCCCCCGTCCCCCCGCTTTTTCCTTACGGTGGCAGACACTGAGATCAAAAGCAAATGGGTGTCATTGTAATGCAGTAACAGGGTGATAACAGCCGTGTTTGAAGTGTGTAGGGGCTTATAGGAGAGCAGAAGCACGTCACGCTATTCGCCTGAGTTCGGAGGATCGGGAGTACCAGGGCCCATAGCGGAGGAGCAGAGGAGTTGAGAAGCGGAGGAGCGGAGTTATGTTTCTCTTCTCAAAGGCGGGGAAGCTTGGGGGCAGCAGGACCCCTTAGACCGGCCAATGTGAGCCTTCTCCGGACATAGATCACCCGGACGTATGACTGGAGCTCCCGTACCTCTGGGCACACACATATGTGAATGAGTGGATGAGCTAATGTTTGTTTTGTTGTGGATACGTTTCGGCCAATGCTATTAGCACAGCTATGATGAGTTCAGGTGTGTGTGTGTGTGTGTGTGTGTATGGGTGTGTGTCTGTGTGTGTGTGTGTGTGTGTGTGTGTGTGTGTGTGTGTGTGTGTGTGTGTGTGTGTGCGTGTGTTTATGTGTGTGTGAGAGTTTGTTTTGGTGGGTGGGTGGGGATGGGGGGGTTCCCGCGGACTGGGAGTACCAGGGCCTCGAGCGGATCAGCTGAGGAGCGGAGGAGGGCAGATGCCCGGCCTTGATTCGCTTATGTCCAGCGGTTCGGGAGTTCCAGGGCCCAAAGCGGAGGAGCGGAGGACAGCAAAAGCCCTGTCCGCAATTCACCTGAGTCTGGCGGATCGGTAGTACCTGGTTCCGCAGCGGAGGAGCTGAGAAGCGGAGGAGCGGAGGAGATGTTTCTCTTCTCAGAGGTTGGCGAGGGGGGGGGGGGGGGAGGACCCCTTACCCTTATCCCCCGGACGTTTGAGTGGAGCTCCCGGACCTCCGGGCACGCACATGCGAATGACTGGATGACAGGGAGTGCCAGGGCCTGGAGCGGATGAGCAGAGGAGAGGCGGAGGGCAGAAGCCCGGCCCAGTTCGGGAGTTCCAGGGCCCGAGCGGAAGAGCGGAGGAGCGGAGGAGCGGAGCAAAGCGGAAGCCCGTCTTAACAACAAGGAAATTACAGATGAAGCTATAATTTCTACAGAAATCTTTAAATTCTATAGCCACCTATACACTTCGACATTATCAAAAAGCGATTGTGACTCCTTTCCAACAAATATTCCTCAATATATCCCAAAAATAAACAACAACAAACAACATATGTTTGTTTTGTATATGTTTATATATAAACAACAAAAAATATACAGTCTGATGTCTGAGATTCCTTGTGAATCGCCAACTTAATTATATGTTGTATTCCCCTTGCAATCTTTTTTCGTTTTAATTTTTTATTTGTCTATCTATTGATTTAATTATTTCCTTTTAATTTCTTTTTTTGTCTAGCATTGTAAATTTCTCACAAACCGTTAACACTATTAACTTCTGATTACATACAGAACGAATGTCCTTATGTCCTTTGCTTCCTCATGCCTGGTTGTTTCATTGACATTCAGTTCTACCTTGCCATGTTTATTTGTATATTTGTATATTTGTGTGTACTATTTATGTTCAATTAAAAAAAATAAAAAAAAAAGAATGAGAGGCTGAGAAAATCTCCATGTCTCTCTCTCTCCCCCCCTTAATGCCCCCCCCCCTCTTCCTCACGGCGGCCGACGCAATGTGATTCTCGCCGTTGTTGTGGAAGTAGGGTAAAGGATTCCCCGCGTCGGTGCGAGCGATGCGTTTCAAGGCGTATTGCATGTGTGTATGGAGGGGGGGGGTCTACAGGATACCGCAGGCCGGCAATGGTGCACCTTCTGCGGACATCGATCACCGAAACGTCGGCGTGGAGCTCCCGGAGCAGCCGGCGTGTACATGTGAATGAATGGAGGAGCTAATGTGTGTGTGGTGGTGGTGGTGGGGGGGGGGGGGGGGGGCGTTTCGGCTTGACGGGAAAGAAACCAAATGTGTCACAAATGCAAAAGTTTGGTGCTGTGTGCTATGCATACAAGCACAACAAAAAGAAACTTGACTCAAGAGGTGAGAAGGGAGTTTTCATTGGATATGACAAAAATAGTCCAGCTTATTTTGTATATTATCCAAATAGTGAAAGAGTACTAAAACAGACTGCTAAAATTTGTGTCGAACCCATCTCCAGAGCAACAAACCCAGACAGAGATGAGCTCAGACCAGGATGATGATGATGATGATGATGATGATCAGTTAGACATTTAAAGAGGCAAGGAGTTCCCTCAATGCTGACAAGTGGATGAAATCTATGGACGAAGAGATGGAGTCATTGAGAGAGAAGAACACTTTTACCCTAACACAGCTACCCCAAGGCAAGTGTGCAGTGGGGGTGGGGGTGGGGGGTGGGGGGGCGTAAGCGCTAAAAAGAAATGAAGATGGCACAAACAAATATAAAGCTCGTTATGTTGCTAAGGGCTACAGTCAAAAGTATGGCACGGATTTCGAGGAAACATTTTCTCCAACAGCAAATATGACAAGTGTGAGGGTGTTTATGCAGAAATCAGTTCCGGAAAATTTGTTCTTACACCAAATGGATGTAAAGACAGCCTATCTTCATGCACCCATAGATTGTGAGCTCTGTGTAGAACAACCAGAAGGGTATGAAGTGACAAATAAAAAACAGAAGCTGGTGTGTAAACTTAAAAAGTCACTATACGTCCCTGAACAAGCCGGTCGTCATTGGGATCTGATGCTCCATTCTTACTTGATTGACAATGACTTTATTCAGAATGAAGCAGATCATTGTGTTTATGTCAAAGAAAACCAAAATGACAAGGTCATCATCATAATATGGGTAGATGATTTAATCATAGCTGCGAGTGATGAGGAAGTAATGAAAGAGGTGAAAATCATGCTTACAGCTAGATTTAAAATGAAGGACATGGGCAAAGTGATCAAAATCAATACCCAGAAAATATGTCAGTCAGAAGAGTGTGTTAAGATGTCACAAAGAAAATATGTGGAAAGGTAGCCCTACAGTATTGTCCAACACAAGAGATGCCGGCACATGTTATGACAAAGCCTGCATCACAGTTTAAGTTGTTGAATTTTTCAAAGTTGTTGTTTGTTGTTTGGGTCATGAGTATTTTATTTTGATGTAAATGGGCAAAGATACCAATAATATGAGAGCAAGTGGGGGCGTTGTTAACTGAGAAATATGCTCTCAATTATTTTCCGTTTTATTTCCAAGGGCCAGTCTCAGCTTCCGGTCAACAGGATCCCGCAGACCGGCCAAGGTGCACCTTCTTCGGACACGGATCCCCGTGTCGTCGGCGTGAAGCTCCGGGAGCACCAGACATGCACATATGAATAAGCGAAGGAGTCAACTCCATAAGTCCTCCACTCACGGCCTCGGTGTCACTGAATCGAGCAATTTGGTTTTTAATGTTTAAAAATCAGCTTAACATTGAGGTGGAAAACACAGCGGTATCGTTAAAATACAGTAACAGGGTGATAACATCCATGTAAGAAGTGGAGGGGGATTTATTGCACTCACGGCCCCACTCGTTTATTCCTCTCATACACAGCAGCCAGATGACCTGCTGGAGCTCCAAGCGCTGTGCACTGTCGGATGCCGCCATCTAGCGGACATAAAATGTAAGGAAGCGGAGGGAGAAAGCCATCCGGTGTTCCCCGAGTAGCGGCGACGAACGAGTTTAGAGCCGTGGAGAAGGTTTGCTTCCCCCCCAACCTCTCTTTCTTACTTCTTCTGCTTCTTCTTCTTCTTCTTCTTCTTCTTCTTCTTCTTCTTCCCCTTCTTCTTCTTCTTCTTCTTCTTCTTCTTCTTCTTCTTCTTCTTCTTCTTCTTCTTCTTCTTCTTCTTCTTCTTCTTCTTCTTCTTCTTTTGTCTTTTCCCGTCAGGTGTGGCCACAGCGAGTCAACTTTCTCCATCTAACCCTATTCTCCGTATCCTTCTGTCTCACACCAACTACCTTCATATCCTCTCTCACCACGTCCATAAATCCTCTCTTTGGTCTTCCTCGAGACCTCTTGCCTTGCAGCTCCAATTCCAGCATCCGTCTACCAATATATTCTCTATCCCTCCTCTGTACATGACCGAACCATCTCAGTCTGGCTTCTCTGACCTTCTCTCTAAAACATCGAACATGTGCTGTTCCTCTGATACTCATTCCTCATCCTATCAATTCTGGTCACTCCGTAAGAGAACCTCAACATCTTCATATCTGCAACCTCTAGTTCTGCCTGCTGTCTTTTTGTCATTGTAACAGTTTCTAGTGCATATATCATCGCTGGGCTCACCACTGTCTTGTACACCTTTGTACACCTTGGTAATGGGCAACCCCGTATCTGACCATGTGACAAAGCCAAGCAGTGCAGACAATGTGAGACGATCAACTAGAACCAAAAAGAAGCCCAGTTACTTTAATAGTTATGTGACTAGTGCTATTGACGATGACCAAGTGTTCACTAACATTGACTACTGTTATAGACTGGCGTGTGGTGTCCCACAGACATTTAAAGAGGCAAGGAGTTCACTTAATGCTGACAAGTGGATGAAATCTATGGACGAAGAGATGGAGTCATTGAGAGAGAAGAACACTTTTACCCTAACACAGCTACCCCAAGGCAAGTGTGCAGTGGGGGTGGGGGTGGGGGGTGGGGGGGCGTAAGCGCTAAAAAGAAATGAAGATGGCACAAACAAATATAAAGCTCGGTATGTTGCTAAGGGCTACAGTCAAAAGTATGGCACGGATTTCGAGGAAACATTTTCTCCAACAGCAAATATGACAAGTGTGAGGGTGTTTATGCAGAAATCAGTTCCGGAAAATTTGTTCTTACACCAAATGGATGTAAAGACAGCCTATCTTCATGCACCCATAGATTGTGAGCTCTGTGTAGAACAACCAGAAGGGTATGAAGTGACAAATACAAAACAGAAGCTGGTGTGTAAACTTAAAAAGTCACTATACGTCCCTGAGCAGGTCGGTCGTCATTGGGATCTGATGCTCCATTCTTACTTGATTGACAATGACTTTATTCAGAATGAAGCAGATCATTGTGTCTATGTCAAAGAAAACCAAAATGACAAAGTCATCATCATAATATGGGTAGATGATTTAATCATAGCTGCGAGTGATGAGGAAGTAATGAAAGAGGTGAAAATCATGCTTACAGCTAGATTTAAAATGAAGGACTTGGGCAAAGTGATCAAAATCAATACCCAGAAAATATGTCAGTCAGAAGAGTGTGTTAAGATGTCACAAAGAAAATATGTGGAAAGGTAGCCCTACAGTATTTTCCAACACAAGAGATGCCGGCACATGTTATGACAAAGCCTGCATCACAGTTTAAGTTGTTGAATTTTTCAAAGTTGTTGTTTGGGTCATGAGTATTTTATTTTGATGTAAATGGGCAAAGATACCAATAATATGAGAGCAAGTGGGGGCGTTGTTAACTGAGAAATATGCTTTCAATTATTTTCCGTTTTATTTCCAAGGGCCAGTCTCAACTTCCCAGTCAACAGGACCCCGCAGACCGGCCAAGGTGCACCTTCTTCGGACACGGATCCCTGTGACGTCGGCGTGAAGCTCCGGGAGCACCAGACATGCACATATGAATAAGCGGAGGAGTCTATTCCATAAGTCCTCCACTCACGGCCTCGGTGTCACTGAATCGAGCAATCTGGTTTTTTAATGTTTAAAAATCGGCTTAACATTGAGGTCGAAAAAACAGCGGTATCGTTAAAATACAGTAACAGGGTGATAACATCCATGTAAGAAGTGGAGGGGGATTTATTGCACTCACGGCCCCACTCGTTTATTCCTCTCATACACAGCGGCCAGATCACCTGCTGGAGCTCCAAGCGCTGTGCACAGTCGGATGCCGCCATCTAGCGGACATAAAATGTAAGGAAGCGGAGGGAGAAAGCCATCCGGTGTTCCCCGAGTAGCGGCGACGAACGAGTTTAGAGCCGTGGAGAAGGTTTGCTTCCCCCCCACCCTCTCTTTCTAACTTCTTCTTCTTCTTCTTCTTCTTCTTCTTCTTCTTCTTCTTCTTCTTCTTCTTCATCTTCTTCTTTTGTCTTTTCCCGTCAGGTGTGGCCACAGCGAGTCAACTTTCTCCATCTAACCCTATTCTCCGTATCCTCCTCTCTCACACCAACTACCTTCATATCCTCTCTCACCACGTCCATAAATCCTCTCTTTGGTCTTCCTCGAGACCTCTTGCCTTGCAGCTCCAATTCCAGCATCCGTCTACCAATATATTCTCTATCCCTCCTCTGTACATGACCGAACCATCTCAGTCTGGCTTCTCTGACCTTCTCTCCAAAACATCGAGCATGTGCTGTTCGTCTGATAGACTCATTCCTGATCCTATCCATCCTGGTCACTCCCAAAGAGAACCTCAACATCCTCATATCTGCAACCTCTAGTTCTGCCTGCTGTCTTTCGGTCATTGTAACAGTTTCTAGTGCATATATCATCGCTGGGCTCACCACTGTCTTGTACACCTTTGTACACCTTGGTAATGGGCAACCCCGTATCTGACCGTGTGACACAGCCAAGCAGTGCAGACAATGTGAGATGATCAACTAGAACCAAAAAGAAGCCCAGTTACTTTAATGGTTATGTGACTAGTGCTATTGACGATGACCAAGTGTTCACTAACATTGACTACTGTTATAGACTGGCGTGTGGTGTCCCACAGACATTTAAAGAGGCAAGAAGTTCCCTCAATGCTGACAAGTGGATGAAATCTATGGACGAAGAGATGGAGTCATTGAGAGAGAACAACACTTTTATCCTAACACAGCTACCCCAAGGCAAGTGTGCAGTGGCGGGGGGGGGGGGGGGGGGGGGGCGTATGCGCTAAAAAGAAATGAAGATGGCACAAACAAATAAAAAGCTTGTTATGTTGCTAAGGGCTACAGTCAAAAGTATGGCACGGATTTTGAGGAAACATTTTCTCCAACAGCAAATATGACAAGTGTGAGGGTGTTAATGCAGAAATCAGTTCAGGAATATTTGTTACTACACCAAATGGATGTAAAGACAGCCTATCTTCATGCACCCATAGATTGTGAGCTCTGTGTAGAACAACCAGAAGGGTATGAAGTAACAAATACAAAACAGAAGCTGGTGCGTAAACTTGAAAAGTCACTATACGGCCTTAAACAGGCAGTTCGTAATTGGAATCTGACGCTCCATTCTTACTTGATTGACAATGACTTTATTCAGAATGAAGCAGATCATTGTGTCTATGTCAAAGAAAACCAAAATGACAAAGTCATCATCATAATATGGGTAGATGATTTAATCATAGCTGCAAGTAATGAGGAAGTAATGAAAGAGGTGAAAATCATGCTTACAGCTAGATTTAAAATGAAGGACTTGGGCAAACTGATCAAAATCAACACCCAGAAAATATGTCAGTCAGAAGAGTGTGTTAAGATGTCACAAAGAAAATATGTGGAAAGGTAGCCCTACAGTATTGTCCAACACAAGAGATGCCGGCAGATGTTATGACAAAGCCTGCATCGCAGTTTAAGTTGTTGAATTTTTCAAATTTTTGTTTGTCGTTTGGGTCATGAGTATTTTATTTTGATGTAAATGGGCAAAGATACCAATAATATGAGAGCAAGTGGGGGCGTTGTTAACTGAGAAATATGCTCTCAATTATTTTCCGTTTTATTTCCAAGGGCCAGTCTCAACTTCCCAGTCAACAGGACCCCGCAGACCGGCCAAGGTGCACCTTCTTCGGACACGGATCCCCGTGACGTCGGCGTGAAGCTCCGGGAGCACCAGACATGCACTTATGAATAAGCGGAGGAGTCAACTCCATAAGTCCTCCACTCAGGGCCTCGGTGTCACTGAATCGAGCAATTTGGTTTTTAATGTTTAAAAATCGGCTTAACATTGAGGTGGAAAACACAGCGGTATCGTTAAAATACAGTAACAGGGTGATAACATCCATGTAAGAAGTGGAGGGGGATTTATTGCACTCACGGCCCCACTCGTTTATTCCTCTCATACACAGCGGCCAGATCACCTGCTGGAGCTCCAAGCGCTGTGCACTGTCGGATGCCGCCATCTAGCGGACATAAAATGTAACGAAGCGGAGGGAGAAAGCCATCCGGTGATCCCCAAGTAACGGCGACGAACGAGTTTAGAGCCGTGGAGAAGATTTGCTTTGGGTAGATGATTTAATTATTGCAGCAGAGTGTTGCATGGTTTTCAGGGAGGAGTTGAGAAAGGGTCTGGGTGGTCAGGGAGAGCTTCCAGATGATTGGACAACAACAGCTAGTGTGATCAGGGAGACAGGTAGAAGAGTACTTGGTGTGTCATCTGGAAGGAAAGTAGATAAGGAGACTTGGTGGTGGAATGAGGAAGTGCAGGAGTGTATACAGAGAAAATGGTTAGCGAAGAAGAAGTGGGATACTGAGAGGACTGAAGAGAACAGACAGGAGTTCAGGGAGCTGCGGCGAAAGGTAAAGATAGAGGTAGCAAAGGCAAAACAAAGGGCTTATGATGACTTGTATGCTCGGTTGGATAGTAAGGAGGCTGAAAATGATCTATACAAGTTGGCGAAACAGAGAGATAAAGATGGAAAGGATGTACAGCAGGTCCGGGTGATAAAGGACAGAGAGGGAAATGTATTGACAGATGCTAGAAGAGTGACAGGAAGATGGAAAGAGTACTTTGAAGAGCTGATGAATGTGGAAAATGAAAGAGAGGCAAGGGTAGAAGAGGTGATTAGTGTAGACCACAAAGTAGCAAAAATGAGTAAAAGTGAAGTGAGGAAGGCATTGAAGAGGATGAAGAGTGGAAAAGCAGTTGGTCCTGATGATATACCTGTGGAGGTGTGGAAGTGTCTAGGAGAGGCAGCGGTAGATTTTCTGACTAGATTATTCAACAGGATCTTAGAGAGTGAGAAGATGCCTGAAGAATGGAGACAAAGTGTGATGGTGCCTATTTTTAAGAATAAAGGGGATGTGCAGAATTGTGGCAACTACAGAGGGATAAAGTTGATGAGCCATACAATGAAGTTATGGGAAAGAGTAGTGGAAACTAGACTGAGAGCAGAAGTCAGCATTTGTGAACAGCAGTATGGCTTCATGCCTAGGAAGAGTACTACAGATGCAGTATTTGCGTTGAGAATGCTAATAGAAAAGTACAGAGAAGGCCAGAGGGAGCTGCATTGCGTTTTCGTAGACCTAGAAAAAGCATATGACAGGGTGCCAAGAGAGGAGCTCTGGTATTGTATGAGGAAGTCTGGAGTGGCAGAGAAGTATGTTAGACTGGTGCAGGACATGGATGCCAGCTGTGAGACACTGGTACGGTGTGCTGTAGGGGTAACCGAGAAGTTCAAGGTGGAGGTGGGACTCCATCAGGGATCAGCTCTGAGCCCCTTCTTGTTCGCAATGGTGATGGGTAGGCTGACAGATGAGGTTAGACAGGAATCCCCATGGACCATGATGTTTGCGGATGACATTGTGATCTGTAGTGAGAGCAGACAACAGGTAGAGGAAAATCTAGAGAGGTGGAGGTATGCTCTGGAAAGGAGAGGAATGAAAGTTAGTCACAGCAAGACAGAATATATGTGTGTGAACGAGAGGAACTCGGGTGGAGCGGTGAGGCTACAGGGAGTGGAGATCAAGAAGCTGGAGGATTTCAGGTACTTAGGGTCAACAGTCCAGAGCAACGGAGAGTGCGTAAAAGAGGTGAAGAGACGGGTCCAAGCAGGTTGGAATGGCTGGAGAAAAGTGTCAGGGGTACTATGTGATAGAAGACTATCGGCCAGAATAAAAGGAAAGGTGTACAAGACAGTGGTGAGACCAGCGATGATGTTTGGACTAGAAAGTGTTCCAATGACCAAAAGACAGCAGACAGAACTAGAGGTTGCAGAGATGAAGATGTTGAGGTTCTCTTTGGGAGTGACCAGGATGGATAGGATCAGGAATGAGTCTATCAGAGGGACGGCACATGTTTGATGTTTTGGAGAGAAGGTCAGAGAAGCCAGACTGAGATGGTTCGGTCATGTACAGAGAAGAGATAGTGAATATATTGGTAGACGGATGCTGGAAATGGAGCTGCCAGGCAATAGGTCTCGAGGAAGACCAAAGAGAAGATTTATGGACGTAGTGAGAGAGGATATGAAGGTAGCTGGTGTGAGAGAGGAAGATACAGAGAATAGGGTTAGATGGAGAAGGTTGACTCGCTGTGGCGACCCCTGACGGGAAAAGCCGAAAGAAGAAGAAGAAGATTTCATTATTGCAGCAAGCAGCAATGATGCACTCAGCACATTTAAACAGAACATGAAATTCAAGTTCAACATGAAAGACCTGGGGAAACTATCATATTTTTTGGGCATACAATTTGAACAAAAGGGGGATGAAATCAAAATGAACCAGACAAAGTACATCCTAAAAATGCTAGAGAGATTTGGAATGTCAGAATGTAAAGCAAGATCTACTCCAAGTGAGCAAAAATTAGAGGGCATCCCTGTAGCTGATGAAAATGAGCAAAGTGAACCTGTCGACCCCAAAGAATATCGTGAGATTGTAGGCAGTCTTATTTATGCCATGACTTGCACCAGACCTGATATCAGCTGGATAGTGAGCAAACTATCACAGAATCTGGCAATGCCAAAAGTAGAAAACTTAGTAGCTGCAAAACATGTTCTGAGGTATTTGAAGGGGACAGCTGATTATGAACTAAGTTTCAAGACAAATAAGGAGGATTTGAACCTGATAGCTTACAGTGATTCAGACTGGGCATCATCTGTAGAAGACAGACGTAGCACTACAGGCTACTGTTTCAGTTTAACAAAACAAGGCCCAGCCATTGCATGGAAGTCAAGGAAACAGCCCACAGTGGCCCTGTCAACATGTGAGGCTGAATACATCGGCCTAGCCACCACCGCACAAGAAAACATGTACCTGTCTCAACTGTTAAACGGTATGGACAACAAAATGTACAGTTGCACAACAATCTACGGAGACAATCAGGGGGCCATCGCACTGAGTAAGAATCCTGTAAACAGACAAAGGTCAAAACACATTGATGTAAAATATCATTTCATTCGTGAAGCACTCAGTGAGGGTTAAATAAATCTTATCTATTGTCCATCAGAGGACATGTTGGCAGACATCTCGACAAAACTCATGACAAAGGTAAAAATAGAAAAATTCAAAAAGTGGTTCTTTGGAAATTAAAATGTCCAAAGTTTTTTTTTGGATGTTGAGATCAAGAGGGGGTGTTGAGATAGGTGATCTCATTAGTTTTATTTGAGTTTACATTCTAGTATACATATGTTGTATTTGTATCTACTCTCAGGAAATGCATGGCACTTTATGACAAGGTTTGGGACTTGTTTTAGTTTTTCGCGACTGTTCAGCTAACTTGACGTTAACTTCTACGTCAGTGTTTTTTTTTTGGTATAGCGGTGCTGGCGGGAATTTTTCCCTCACTCTGTACTGTACATGTCCCATGGATAACCGATGTTGATTCCCGGAGCTGTGAAGAAGAAAATAAATGACGATTCAAACAAGGCAAACTTGTGAATTCCTTCCGAAACATGGAAAACGAAGAAGCTGAGAACTTAAACGCAACAGTTTGGTTGTGGATGCGTTTCGGCTAATGCTATTAGCACAGCTATGATGAGTTAAGGTGTGTTTGTGTGTGTGTGTGTGTGTGTGTGCGTGTGTGTGAGTGTGAATTTGTTTAGGTGGGGGGGGGTTGCGGACAGGGAGTACCGCGGCCTCGAACGATAAGCTGAGGAGCGGAGGAGGGCAGAAGCCCGGCCCGTGATTCGCTTATGTCCAGCGGTTCGGGAATTCCAGGGCCCATAGCGGAGGAGCGATGGAGCTGAGAAGCGGAGGAGCGGAGGTAATGTTTCTCCTCTCAGAGGCGGGGAAGTTTGGGGGCAGAAGAACCCCTTAGACTGGCTAATGTGAGCATACTCCGGACAAAGATCCCCCGGACGTATGATTGGAGCTCTCGGACCATTGGGCACACACATGTGAATGAGTGGATGAGCTAATGTTTGTTTGGTTGTGGATGCGTTTCGGCTAATGCTATTAGCACAGCTATGATGAGTTAAGGTGTGTGTGTATGTGTGTGTGTGTGTGTGTGTGTGTGTGTGTGTTTGTGTGTTTTTGTGTGTGTGTGAGTGTATTTGTGTGTGTATGTGTGAGAGTTTGTTTAGGTGGGGGGGGGGAGTACCAGGGCCCATAGAGGAGGAGCTATGATGAGTTAAGGTGTGTGTGTATGTGTGTGTGTGTGTGTGTGTGTGTGTGTGTGTTTGTGTGTGTGTGTGTGTGTGTGCGTGTGTTTATCTGTGTGTGAGAGTTGTTTTGGTGGGGGGGGTTCCCGCGGACAGGGAGTACCAGGGCCTGGAGCGGATGAGGTGAGGAGCGGAGGAGGGCAGAAGCCCAGACCGTGATTCACTTATGTCCAGCGGTTCGGGAGTTCCAGGACCAAAAGCGGAGAAGCGGAGGACAGCAAAAGCCCTGTCCGCAATTCACCTGAGTCCGGCGGATCGGTAGTACCTGGTTCCGCAGCGGAGGAGCGGAGGAGCGGAGGAGCGGAGGAGCGGAGGAGCGGAGCAAAGCGGAAGCCCGTCTTAACAACAAGGAAATTACAGATGAGGCTATAATTTCCACAGAAATCTTTAAATTCTATCGCCACCTATACACTTCGACATTGTCAAAAAGCGATTGTGACTCCTTTCCAACAAATATTCCTCAATATATCCCAAAAATAAACAACAACAAACAATATATGTTTGTTTTGTATATGTTTATATATAATCAACAAAAAATATACAGTTTGATATCTGAGATTCCTTGTGAGTCGCCAACTTAATTACATGTTGTACTCCCCTTGCAATCTTTTTTTCGTTTTAATTTTTTATTTGTCTATCTATTGATTTAATTATTTCATTTTAATTTCTTTTTTTGTCTAGCATTGTAAATTTCTCACAAACCGTTAACACTATTAACTTCTGATTACATACAGAACGAATGTCCTTATGTCCTTTGCTTCCTCATGCCTGGTTGTTTCATTGACATTCAGTTGTACCTTGCCATGTTTATTTGTACATTTGTATAGTTGTGTGTACTATTTATGTTCAATTAAAAAAAAAAAAAGAATGAGAGGCTGAGAAAATCTCCATGTCTCTCTCTCCCCCCCCCTTAATGCCCCCCCCCCCCCCCTTCCTCACGGCGGCCGACGCAACGCGATTCTCGCCGTTGTTGTGGAAGTAGGGAAAAGGATTCCCCGCGTCGGTGCGAGCGATGCGTTTCAAGGCGTATTGCATGTGTGTATGGAGGGGGGGGGGGTCTACAGGACACCGCAGACCGGCAATGGTGCACCTTCTGCCGACATCGATCACCGAAACGTCGGCGTGGAGCCCCCGGAGCAGCCGGCGTGTACATGTGAATGAATGGAGGAGCTAATGTGTGTGTGGGGTGGTGGTGGTGGTGGTGTGTGTGTGGGGGGGGGGGGGGGGGGCGTTTCGGCTAATGCTATCAGCACAGCTATGATTATTCCCAGAACGTTGAGAACGAGCTCCCGGAACTCCAGACATGCGTATATAAAAGAGTGGAATTAAGGTGTGTGTGAGTGTGTGTGTGTGTGTGTGTGTGTGTGTGTGTGTGTGTGTGTGTGTGTGTGTGTGTGTGTATGTGTGGGACAGAAATAATGTCGGGGACAGAAATTGTTATTAGCCTGCTGGCAGATGACACAACCTTAGTTTTGAAAAATGAACATCAAGTCCCAATAAGCGTTGAAAAAATTAAAACATTCTCCAAGGCTTCAGGATTGTCATTAAACTTAAAGAAATGCAAACTTCTTGCGCTGCATGACTCACCACTAAAGGAAATCAGCAATGTTCCTATCAAATCAGAAATAAAATACTTGAGCATTTTCCTATCTAAGGACCAAAAGTTAAATCAGTCCAGGAACATTGAATCTAAACTGAATCAAAGTAAAGCTAAATTGAATATATGGCTCCAAAGAGATTTATCAATATTAGGCCGGATATATTTGACTAAAATGGAATGTTTATCCAGATGTATATACCCAGTGTATTCCAATGCTGCTCCAAATCAACTCATAAAATCTATTAACCAAATAAATTTCAACTTTATCTGGAGGAACAGACCACACCATCTAAAAAAATCACATATGGGGAAAGAAACAAGTGACGGAGGGCTGAAAGTGATAGAGTTGGACTGCCTGAATGGGACATTGAAGGTGAACTGGTTGAAATCCTGGATCAAACATCATCATTCTTTCTGGTATTGTACTCCAAACTACTTATTCAACATAGTCGGCAGCCTAAGTCTTCTACTTATCTCTGACTTGGATATCAACAAGATTCCTGTCCAATTTTCAGAGTTCCATAAACAAATACTATTATACTGGAAAATGATATATGTACACAATTTCTCAACACACAGTACAATAATTTGGAACAATAGATATGTACTGCGTGGCAACAAACCTCTGTTTTACAAGGAATGCTTTGAGAAAGGTATATGGTCAATAATTGACTTGATGGATGACAATGGCAGTCCTCTAGACTATGAACAGTTCTGTACTACACACAGATTTAAGCCTCCCATATTAGAGTTGATAAAGTTATGAAACGCACTGCCTCGACAATTTGTATTCCTGACCAAAAATATAATGACGCACCGAACCGTACAACTACAGTTACCCCGACTATCACTCCAGGGAATCTCAATTCTGGACAGAAAGTGCAGCAACTCCTTTATTAGGACATGTTTCACAGGAAACTTATTCCCTGGACGTCAAAACAAAAATAATATTTGAAATAAATTTGATAAGGAATCGATTGCCACGCAGCGAACTATGTATCTGACTCTACCCATACCCCCCAAGGCACAAAGAGACCCACTTCTAAATTATGAATGACATCTACCCATCTCAGGAATTATTGAGGGTACGCTTTACTTTTGAAGATAATATTTGTACATTTTGTGAAGACAACATTGAAACCACTGACCATATATTTTTTCTCATTCTCATTCCATCGTCACCAGTTTCCCTCTCAAAAGATGATATCACATTTGGTTTACTTTTAAGCAACATAACAGATGAACTCTGTGTCAATGTTCTTTTAGGCCTGGCCGAATTCTTCATTCACAAAAACAGAATGCAAAAATGCTCCCCAAATTTTAATTTCTTCATAAACGATTTTGAATTATAAAAAAAAAAACCTTAAAACTTATGGAAAAATCCAAAAACTAAAAAATATACAGTTACCCATGTCTGAGATTCCTTTTTTTTGGAAAAAAAAAAAACAACTTGATTACATGTTATATTCCCCTTGCAATTTTTTTTTCGTTTTAATTTTTTATTTGTCTATCTATTGATTTAATTATTTCCTTTTAATTTCTTTTTTTGTCTAGCACTGTAAATTTCTCACAAACCGTTAACACTATTAACTTCTGATTCCTTACAGAACAAATGTCCTTCTGTCCGTTGCTTCCTCATCCCTGGTTGTTTCATTGACATTCAGTTCTACCTTGCTATGTTTATTTGTACATTTGTATATTTGTGTGTACTATTAATGTTCAATTAAAAACAGTTTGATGTCTGAGATTCCTTGTGAATGGCCAACTTTATTACATGTTATATTCCCCTTACAATTTTTTTTTTTAGTTTTTAATTTTATTTTTCTATCTATTTATTTAATTATTTCCTTTTAATTTTCTGTTTTTGTCTAGCATTAAAAATTCTCGCAAACCTTTAACACTATTAACTTCTGATTACATACAGAACGAATGCCCTTATGTCTCCCGTCACCCCCCCCCCCGTCCCCCCCGCTTTTTCCGTACAGTGAAAGACACTGAGATCCAAAGCAAATGGGTGTCATTGTAATGCAGTAACAGGGTGATAACAGCCGTGTTAGAAGTGTGTAGGGGCTTATAGGAGAGCAGAAGCACGTCACGCTATTCGCCTGAGTTCAGAGGATCGGGAGTACCAGGGCCCATAGCGGAGGAGCAGAGGAGTTGAGAAGCGGAGGAGCGGAGGAGCGGAGTTATGTTTCTCTTCTCAAAGGCGGGGAAGCTTGGGGGCAGCAGGACCCCTTAGACCGGCCAATGTGAGCCTTCTCCGGACATAGATCACCCGGACTCATGACTGGAGCTCCCGTACCTCTGGGCACACACATATGTGAATGAGTGGATGAGCTAATGTTTGTTTTGTTGTGGATACGTTTCGGCCAATGCTATTAGCACAGCTATGATGAGTTCAGGTGTGTGTGTGTGTGTGTGTGTGTGTGTGTGTGTGTGTGTGTGTGTGTGTGTGTGGGTGTGTGTCTGTGTGTGTGTGTGTCTGTGTGTGTGTGTGTGTGTGTGTGTGTATGCGTGTGTTTATGTGTGTGTGAGAGTTTGTTTTGGTGGGTGGGGGGGGGTTCCCGCGGACTGGGAGTACCAGGGCCTTAAGCGGATGAGGTGAGGAGCGGAGGAGGGCAGAAGCCCGGACCGTGATTCTCTTATGTCCAGCGGTTCGGGAGTTCCAGGTCCCAAAGCGGAGGAGCGGAGGACAGGAAAAGCCCTGTCCGCAATTCACCTGAGTCTGGCGTATCGGTAGTACCTGGTTCCGCAGCGGAGGAGCGGTGGAGCTGAGAAGCGGAGGAGCGGAGGAGCGGAGGAGCGGAGGAGATGTTTCTCTTCTCAGAGGCGGCGAGGGGGGGGGGGGGAGCAGGACCCCTTACCCTTATCCCCCGGACGTTTGAGTGGAGCTCCCGGACCTCCGGGCACACACATGCGAATGACTGGATGACAGGGAGTTCCAGGGCCTGGAGCGGATGAGCAGAGGAGAGGCGGAGGGCAGAAGCCCGGCCCGGTTCGGGAGTTCCAGGGTCCAAAGCGGGGGAGGGAAAAAAAGGAGGAGGGGAGGAGAGCAGAAGACTGGCCTGGAATTCACCGAAGTCCCGCAGATCGGGAGTTCCAGGGCCCGGAGCGGAAGACCGGAGGAGCGGAGGAGCGGAGGAGCGGAGGAGCAGAAGAGCGGAGGAGCGGAGGAGCGGAAGAGAGCGGAAGCCCAGCCGACAATTCGCCTGAGTCCCGCGGAGAGGGAGTACCAAGGCCTGGAGCCTGATTCGCTTATGTCTAGCAGTTCAGGAATACCAGGGCCCAGGGCGGAGGAGCGTGGAGCGGATGAGAGGAGAAGCGGAGGAGAGCGGAAGCCCGGCCGACAATTCGCCTAAGTCCCGCGGAGAGGGAGTACCAGGACCTGGAGCCTGATTCGCTTATGTCCAGCAGTTCAGGAGTATCAGGGCCGGAACGGAGGAGCGGAGGAGCGGAGGACCGGAGGACCGGAGGACCGGAGGACCGGAGGAGAGCTGAATCCGGCCGACAATTCGCCTGAGTCCCGCGGAAAGGGAGTACCAGGGCCAGAAGCGGGATTTAATGATGTCCAGCAGTTCAGGAGTACCAGGGCCGGAGCGGAGGAGCGGAGGAGCGGAGGAGCGGAGGAGACCGGAAGCCCGGCCGAATATTTGCCTAAGTCCCGCGGAGAGGGAGTACCAGGGTCAAGAACGTGATTCGCTTATGTCTAGCAGTTCAGGATTACCAGGGCCTGGAGTGGAGGTGCGGAGGAGTGGATGAGAGGAGAAGCGGAGGAGAGCGGAAGCCTTGCCGACAATTCGCCTGAGTCCAGCGGAAAGGGAGTACCAGAGCCTGGAGCCTGATTCGCTTATGTCTGGCAGTTCAGGAGTACCAGGGCCTGGAGCGGAGGAGCGGAGGAGCGGAAGAGCAGAAGAACGTTTAAGCGGTGGAGCGGAGGAGCGGATGAGCGGAGGAGAGCGGAATCCGGCCGACAATTCTCCTGAGTCCCGCGCAAAGGGAGTACCAGGGCCGAAGAGTGATTTAATGATGTCCAGCAGTTCAGGAGTACCAGGGCCCGGAGCGGAAGAGCGGAGGAGCGGAGGAGCGGAGGAGCGGAGGAGCAGAGGAGCGGAGGAGCGGAGGAGCGGAAGAGAGCGGAAGCCCAGACGACAATTCCCCTGAGTCCCGCGGAAGGGGATTACCAGGGCCTAGAGCCTGAATCGCTTATGTCCTGCGGTTCCGGAGTACCAGGGCCCGGAGCGGAGGAGCGGAGGAGCGGAGGAGCGGAGGAGCGAAGGAGCGAATGAGCGGATGAGCTGAGGAGAGCGGAAGCCCTGCCGACAATTCGCCTGAGTCCCGCGGAGAGGGAGTACCAGGGCCATAAGCGTCATTTAATGATGTTCAGCAATTCAGGAGTACCTGGGCCAGGTGCGGAGGAGCGGAGGGGCGGATGAGTGGAGGAGCGGAGGAGCGGAGGAGAGCGGAAACCCGGCCCACATTTCGCCTGAGTCCCGCGGATTGGGAGTACCAGGGCCTGGAGCCTGATTCGCTTATGGCAAGCAGTTCAGGAGTACCAGGGCCCTGAGCGGAGGAGCGGAGGAGCAGAGGAGCGGAGGAGCGGAGGAACGGAGGTGAGCGGTTGCCCGGCCGAATATTCGCCTAAGTCCCGCGGAAAGGGAGTACCAGGGCCTGGAGCCTGATTCGCTTATGTCTAGCAGTTCATGAGTACCAGGGCCCGGAGCGGAGGAGCGGAGGAGCGGATGAGAGGAGAAGCGGAGGAGAGCGGAAGCCCGGCCAACAATTCGTCGAAGTCCCGCGGAGAGGGAGTACCAGGGCCTGGAGCCTGATTCGCTTATGTCCAGCAGTTCAGGAGTACCAGGGCCGGAACGGAGGAGCGGAGGAGCGGAGGAGCGGAGGAGCGGAGGACCGGAGGACCGGAGGAGAGCTGAATCCGGCCGACAATTCGCCTGAGTCCCGCGGAAAGGGAGTACCAGGGCCAGTAGCGTGAGTTAATGATGTCCAGCAGTTCAGGAGTACCAGGGCCGAAGCGGAGGAGCGGAGGAGCGGAGGAGAGCGGAAGCCCGGCCGAAAATTCGCCTAAGCCCCGCGGAAAGGGAGTACCAGGGCCAGGAGCCTGATTCGCTTATGTCCAGCAGTTCAGGAGTACCAGTGCCGGAACGGAGGAGCGGAGGAGCGGAGTACCGGAGGACCGGAGGACCGGAGGACCGGAGGAGAGCTGAATCCAGCCGACAATTCGCCTGAGTCCAGCGGAAAGGGCGTACCAGGGCCAGAAGCGTGATTTAATGATGTCCAGCAGTTCAGGAGTACCAGGGCCGGAGCGGAGGAGAGGGGAAGCCCGGCCGACAATTCGCCTGAGTCCAGCGGAAAGGGAGTACCAGGGCCTGGAGCCTGATTCGCTTATGTCTGGCAGTTCAGGAGTACCAGGGCCCGGAGCGGAGGAGCAGAGGAGCGGATGAGCAGAAGAACGTTTAAGCAGTGGAGCGGAGGAGCGGAGGAGTGGATGAGAGGAGAAGCGGAGGAGAGCGGAAGCCCGGCCGACAATTCGCCTGAGTCCAGCGGAAAGGGAGTACCAGGGCCTGGAGCCTGATTCGCTCATGTCTAGCAGTTCAGGAATACCAGGGCCCGGAGCGGAGGAACGGAGGAGCGGAGGAGCGGAGGAGCGGATGAGCGGATGAGCTGAGGAGAGCGGAAGCCCGGCCGGCAATTCACCTGAGTCCCGCGGAGAGGGAGTACCAGGGCCTGAAGCGTCATTTAATGATGTTCAGCAATTCAGGAGTACCAGGGTAAGGTGCGGAGGAGCGGAGGAGCGGAGGGGCGGATGAGTGGATGAGCGGACGAGCGGAGGAGAGAGGAAGCCCGGCCCACATTTCGCCTAACTCCTGCGGAGAGGGAGTACCAGGGCCTGGAGCCTGATTCGCATATGTCCAGCAGTTCAGGAGTACCAGGGCCGGAGCGGAGGAGCGGAGGAGCGGAGGAGAGCGGAAGCCCGGTCGAATATTTGCCTAAGTCCCGCGGAGAGGGAGTACCAGGGCCAGGAGCCTGATTCGCTTATGTCTAGCAGTTCAGGAGTACCAGGGCCCGGAGCGGAGGAGCGGAGGAGCGGATGAGAGGAGAAGCGGTGGAGAGCGGAAGCCCGGCCGACAATTCGCCTAAGTCCCGCGGATTGGTAGTACCAGGGCCCGGAGCGGGGCAGCGGAGGAGCAGATGAACAGAAGAGCGGAGGAGCGGAGGATCGGAGGAGCGGAAAAGCGGAGGAGCGGAGGAGCGGAGGAGCGGATGAGCGGAGGAGCGGAGGTGAGCGGAAGCCCGGCCGAAAATTCGCCTGAGTCCCGCGGAGAGGGAGTACCAGGGCCAGAAGCGTCATTTAATGATGTTCAGCAATTCAGGAGTACCAGGGCACGGTGCGGAGAAGCGGAAGAGCGGAGGGGCGGATGAGTGGATGAGCGGACGAGCGGAGGAGAGAGGAAGCCCGGCCCACATTTCGCCTAAGACCCGGGGAGAGGGAGTACCAGGGCCTGGAGCCTGATTCGCATATGTCCAGCAGTTCAGGAGTACCAGGGCCGGAGCGGAGGAGCGGAGGAGCGGAGGTGAGCGGAAGCCCGGCCGAATATTTGCCGAAGTCCCGTGGAAAGGGAGTACCAGGGCCTGGAGCCTGATTCGCTTATGTCTAGCAGTTCAGGACTACCAGGGCCCTGAGCGGAGGAGCGGAGGAGCGGATGAGCGGAGGAACAGAGGTGAGCGGTTGCACGGCCGAATATTCGCCTAAGTCCCGCGGAAAGGGCGTACCAGGGCCTGGAGCCTGATTCGCTTATGTCTAGCAGTTCAGGAGTACCAGGGCCCGGAGCGGAGGAGCGGAGGAGCGGATGAGAGGAGAAGCGGAGGAGAGCGGAAGCCCGGCCGACAATTCGCCTAAGTCCCGCGGAAAGGGAGTACCAGGGCCTGGAGCCTGATTCGCTTATGTCTAGCAGTTCAGGAGTACCAGTGCCCGGAGCGGAGGAGCGGAGGAGCGGATGAGCAGAAGAACGTTTAAGCAGTGGAGCGGAGGAGCGGAGGAGTGGATGAGAGGAGAAGCGGAGGAGAGCGGAAGCCCGGCCGACAATTCGCCTGAGTCCAGCGGAAAGGGAGTACCAGGGCCTGGAGCCTGATTCGCTCATGTCTAGCAGTTCAGGAGTACCAGGGCCCGGAGCGGAGGAACGGAGGAGCGGAGGAGCGGAGGAGCGGATGAGCGGATGAGCTGAGGAGAGCGGAAGCCCGGCCGGCAATTCACCTGAGTCCCGCGGAGAGGGAGTACCAGGGCCTGAAGCGTCATTTAATGATGTTCAGCAATTCAGGAGTACCTGGGCCAGGTGCGGAGGAGCGGAGGAGCGGAGGGGCGGATGAGTGGAGGAGCGGAGGAGCGGAGGAGAGCGGAAACCCGGCCCACATTTCGCCTGAGTCCCGCGGATTGGGAGTACCAGGGCCGGGAGCCTGATTCGCTTATGGCAAGCAGTTCAGGAGTACCAGGGCCCTGAGCGGAGGAGTGGAGGAGCAGAGGAGCGGATGAGCGGAGGAACGGAGGTGAGCGGTTGCCCGGCCGAATATTCGCCTAAGTCCCGCGGAAAGGGAGTACCAGGGCCTGGAGCCTGATTCGCTTATGTCTAGCAGTTCATGAGTACCAGGGCCCGGAGCGGAGGAGCGGAGGAGCGGATGAGAGGAGAAGCGGAGGAGAGCGGAAGCCCGGCCAACAATTCGTCGAAGTCCCGCGGAGAGGGAGTACCAGGGCCTGGAGCCTGATTCGCTTATGTCCAGCAGTTCAGGAGTACCAGGGCCGGAACGGAGGAGCGGAGGAGCGGAGGAGCGGAGGACCGGAGGACCGGAGGACCGGAGGAGAGCTGAATCCGGCCGACAATTCGCCTGAGTCCCGCGGAAAGGGAGTACCAGGGCCAGTAGCGTGAGTTAATGATGTCCAGCAGTTAAGGAGTACAAGGGCCGGAGCGGAGGAGCGGAGGAGCGGAGGAGCGGAGGAGCGGAGGAGCGGAGGAGAGCGGAAGCCCGGCCGAATATTTGCCTAAGTCCCGCGGAAAGGGAGCACCAGGGCCAGAAGCGTGATTTTATGATGTGCAGCAGTTCAGGAGTACCAGTGCCGGAGCGGAGGAGCGGAGGAGCGGAGGAGCGGAGGAGCGGAGGAGCGGAGGAGCGGAGGAGTGGAGGACCGGAGGAGAGCTGAATCCGGCCGACAATTCGCCTGAGTCCCGCGGAAAGGGAGTACCAGGGCCAGAAGCGTGATTTAATGATGTCCAGCAGTTCAGGAGTACCAGGGCCGAAGCGGAGGAGCGGAGGAGCGGAGGAGCGGAGGAGCGGAGGAGAGCGGAAGCCCGGCCGAAAATTCGCCTAAGCCCCGCGGAAAGGGAGTACCAGGGCCAGGAGCCTGATTCGCTTATGTCCAGCAGTTCAGGAGTACCAGTGCCGGAACGGAGGAGCGGAGGAGCGGAGTACCGGAGGACCGGAGGACCGGAGGACCGGAGGAGAGCTGAATCCAGCCGACAATTCGCCTGAGTCCAGCGGAAAGGGAGTACCAGGGCCAGAAACGTGATTTAATGATGTCCAGCAGTTCAGGAGTACCAGGGCCGGAGCGGAGGAGAGGGGAAGCCCGGCCGACAATTCGCCTGAGTCCAGCGGAAAGGGAGTACCAGGGCCTGGAGCCTGATTCGCTTATGTCTGGCAGTTCAGGAGTACCAGGGCCCGGAGCGGAGGAGCAGAGGAGCGGATGAGCAGAAGAACGTTTAAGCAGTGGAGCGGAGGAGCGGAGGAGTGGATGAGAGGAGAAGCGGAGGAGAGCGGAAGCCCGGCCGACAATTCGCCTGAGTCCAGCGGAAAGGGAGTACCAGGGCCTGGAGCCTGATTCGCTCATGTCTAGCAGTTCAGGAATACCAGGGCCCGGAGCGGAGGAACGGAGGAGCGGAGGAGCGGAGGAGCGGATGAGCGGATGAGCTGAGGAGAGCGGAAGCCCGGCCGGCAATTCACCTGAGTCCCGCGGAGAGGGAGTACCAGGGCCTGAAGCGTCATTTAATGATGTTCAGCAATTCAGGAGTACCAGGGTAAGGTGCGGAGGAGCGGAGGAGCGGAGGGGCGGATGAGTGGATGAGCGGACGAGCGGAGGAGAGAGGAAGCCCGGCCCACATTTCGCCTAACTCCTGCGGAGAGGGAGTACCAGGGCATGGAGCCTGATTCGCATATGTGCAGCAGTTCAGGAGTACCAGGGCCGGAGCGGAGGAGCGGAGGAGCGGAGGAGAGCGGAAGCCCGGCCGAATATTTGCCTAAGTCCCGCGGAGAGGGAGTACCAGGGCCAGGAGCCTGATTCGCTTATGTCTAGCAGTTCAGGAGTACCAGGGCCCGGAGCGGAGGAGCGGAGGAGCGGATGAGAGGAGAAGCGGTGGAGAGCGGAAGCCCGGCCGACAATTCGCCTAAGTCCCGCGGATTGGTAGTACCAGGGCCCGGAGCGGGGCAGCGGAGGAGCAGATGAACAGAAGAGCGGAGGAGCGGAGGATCGGAGGAGCGGAAAAGCGGAGGAGCGGAGGAGCGGAGGAGCGGATGAGCGGAGGAGCGGAGGTGAGCGGAAGCCCGGCCGAAAATTCGCCGTAGTCCCGCGGAGAGGGAGTACCAGGGCCAGTAGCGTCATTTAATGATGTTCAGCAATTCAGGAGTACCAGGGCACGGTGCGGAGAAGCGGAAGAGCGGAGGGGCGGATGAGTGGATGAGCGGACGAGCGGAGGAGAGAGGAAGCCCGGCCCACATTTCGCCTAAGACCCGGGGAGAGGGAGTACCAGGGCCTGGAGCCTGATTCGCATATGTCCAGCAGTTCAGGAGTACCAGGGCCGGAGCGGAGGAGCGGAGGAGCGGAGGTGAGCGGAAGCCCGGCCGAATATTTGCCGAAGTCCCGTGGAAAGGGAGTACCAGGGCCTGGAGCCTGATTCGCTTATGTCTAGCAGTTCAGGACTACCAGGGCCCTGAGCGGAGGAGCGGAGGAGCGGATGAGCGGAGGAACAGAGGTGAGCGGTTGCACGGCCGAATATTCGCCTAAGTCCCGCGGAAAGGGCGTACCAGGGCCTGGAGCCTGATTCGCTTATGTCTAGCAGTTCAGGAGTACCAGGGCCCGGAGCGGAGGAGCGGAGGAGCGGATGAGAGGAGAAGCGGAGGAGAGCGGAAGCCCGGCCGACAATTCGCCTAAGTCCCGCGGAAAGGGAGTACCAGGGCCTGGAGCCTGATTCGCTTATGTCTAGCAGTTCAGGAGTACCAGTGCCCGGAGCGGAGGAGCGGAGGAGCGGATGAGCAGAAGAACGTTTAAGCAGTGGAGCGGAGGAGCGGAGGAGTGGATGAGAGGAGAAGCGGAGGAGAGCGGAAGCCCGGCCGACAATTCGCCTGAGTCCAGCGGAAAGGGAGTACCAGGGCCTGGAGCCTGATTCGCTCATGTCTAGCAGTTCAGGAGTACCAGGGCCCGGAGCGGAGGAACGGAGGAGCGGAGGAGCGGAGGAGCGGATGAGCGGATGAGCTGAGGAGAGCGGAAGCCCGGCCGGCAATTCACCTGAGTCCCGCGGAGAGGGAGTACCAGGGCCTGAAGCGTCATTTAATGATGTTCAGCAATTCAGGAGTACCTGGGCCAGGTGCGGAGGAGCGGAGGAGCGGAGGGGCGGATGAGTGGAGGAGCGGAGGAGCGGAGGAGAGCGGAAACCCGGCCCACATTTCGCCTGAGTCCCGCGGATTGGGAGTACCAGGGCCTGGAGCCTGATTCGCTTATGGCAAGCAGTTCAGGAGTACCAGGGCCCTGAGCGGAGGAGTGGAGGAGCAGAGGAGCGGATGAGCGGAGGAACGGAGGTGAGCGGTTGCCCGGCCGAATATTCGCCTAAGTCCCGCGGAAAGGGAGTACCAGGGCCTGGAGCCTGATTCGCTTATGTCTAGCAGTTCATGAGTACCAGGGCCCGGAGCGGAGGAGCGGAGGAGCGGATGAGAGGAGAAGCGGAGGAGAGCGGAAGCCCGGCCAACAATTCGTCGAAGTCCCGCGGAGAGGGAGTACCAGGGCCTGGAGCCTGATTCGCTTATGTCCAGCAGTTCAGGAGTACCAGGGCCGGAACGGAGGAGCGGAGGAGCGGAGGAGCGGAGGACCGGAGGACCGGAGGACCGGAGGAGAGCTGAATCCGGCCGACAATTCGCCTGAGTCCCGCGGAAAGGGAGTACCAGGGCCAGTAGCGTGAGTTAATGATGTCCAGCAGTTAAGGAGTACAAGGGCCGGAGCGGAGGAGCGGAGGAGCGGAGGAGCGGAGGAGCGGAGGAGCGGAGGAGCGGAGGAGAGCGGAAGCCCGGCCGAATATTTGCCTAAGTCCCGCGGAAAGGGAGCACCAGGGCCAGAAGCGTGATTTTATGATGTGCAGCAGTTCAGGAGTACCAGTGCCGGAGCGGAGGAGCGGAGGAGCGGAGGAGCGGAGGAGCGGAGGAGCGGAGGAGTGGAGGACCGGAGGAGAGCTGAATCCGGCCGACAATTCGCCTGAGTCCCGCGGAAAGGGAGTACCAGGGCCAGAAGCGTGATTTAATGATGTCCAGCAGTTCAGGAGTACCAGGGCCGAAGCGGAGGAGCGGAGGAGCGGAGGAGCGGAGGAGCGGAGGAGAGCGGAAGCCCGGCCGAAAATTCGCCTAATGTGTGTATGTGTGTGTGTGTGTGTGTGTGTGTGTGTGTGTGTGCGTGTGTTTATCTGTGTGTGAGAGTTTGTTTTGGTGGGGGGGGTTCCCGCGGACAGGGAGTACCAGGGCCTGGAGCGGATGAGGTGAGGAGCGGAGGAGGGCAGAAGCCCAGACCGTGATTCACTTATGTCCAGCGGTTCGGGAGTTCCAGGACCAAAAGCGGAGAAGCGGAGGACAGCAAAAGCCCTGTCCGCAATTCACCTGAGTCCGGCGGATCGGTAGTACCTGGTTCCGCAGCGGAGGAGCGGAGGAGCGGAGGAGCGGAGGAGCGGAGGAGCGGAGCAAAGCGGAAGCCCGTCTTAACAACAAGGAAATTACAGATGAGGCTATAATTTCCACAGAAATCTTTAAATTCTATCGCCACCTATACACTTCGACATTGTCAAAAAGCGATTGTGACTCCTTTCCAACAAATATTCCTCAATATATCCCAAAAATAAACAACAACAAACAATATATGTTTGTTTTGTATATGTTTATATATAATCAACAAAAAATATACAGTTTGATATCTGAGATTCCTTGTGAGTCGCCAACTTAATTACATGTTGTACTCCCCTTGCAATCTTTTTTTCGTTTTAATTTTTTATTTGTCTATCTATTGATTTAATTATTTCATTTTAATTTCTTTTTTTGTCTAGCATTGTAAATTTCTCACAAACCGTTAACACTATTAACTTCTGATTACATACAGAACGAATGTCCTTATGTCCTTTGCTTCCTCATGCCTGGTTGTTTCATTGACATTCAGTTGTACCTTGCCATGTTTATTTGTACATTTGTATAGTTGTGTGTACTATTTATGTTCAATTAAAAAAAAAAAAAGAATGAGAGGCTGAGAAAATCTCCATGTCTCTCTCTCCCCCCCCTTAATGCCCCCCCCCCCCCTTCCTCACGGCGGCCGACGCAACGCGATTCTCGCCGTTGTTGTGGAAGTAGGGAAAAGGATTCCCCGCGTCGGTGCGAGCGATGCGTTTCAAGGCGTATTGCATGTGTGTATGGAGGGGGGGGGGGTCTACAGGACACCGCAGACCGGCAATGGTGCACCTTCTGCCGACATCGATCACCGAAACGTCGGCGTGGAGCCCCCGGAGCAGCCGGCGTGTACATGTGAATGAATGGAGGAGCTAATGTGTGTGTGGGGTGGTGGTGGTGGTGGTGGTGGTGGTGGTGGTGTGTGTGTGTGGGGGGGGGGGGGGGGGGCGTTTCGGCTAATGCTATCAGCACAGCTATGATTATTCCCAGAACGTTGAGAACGAGCTCCCGGAACTCCAGACATGCGTATATAAAAGAGTGGAATTAAGGTGTGTGTGAGTGTGTGTGTGTGTGTGTGTGTGTGTGTGTGTGTGTGTGTGTGTGTGTGTGTGTGTGTGTGTATGTGTGGGACAGAAATAATGTCGGGGACAGAAATTGTTATTAGCCTGCTGGCAGATGACACAACCTTAGTTTTGAAAAATGAACATCAAGTCCCAATAAGCGTTGAAAAAATTAAAACATTCTCCAAGGCTTCAGGATTGTCATTAAACTTAAAGAAATGCAAACTTCTTGCGCTGCATGACTCACCACTAAAGGAAATCAGCAATGTTCCTATCAAATCAGAAATAAAATACTTGAGCATTTTCCTATCTAAGGACCAAAAGTTAAATCAGTCCAGGAACATTGAATCTAAACTGAATCAAAGTAAAGCTAAATTGAATATATGGCTCCAAAGAGATTTATCAATATTAGGCCGGATATATTTGACTAAAATGGAATGTTTATCCAGATGTATATACCCAGTGTATTCCAATGCTGCTCCAAATCAACTCATAAAATCTATTAACCAAATAAATTTCAACTTTATCTGGAGGAACAGACCACACCATCTAAAAAAATAACATATGGGGAAAGAAACAAGTGACGGAGGGCTGAAAGTGATAGAGTTGGACTGCCTGAATGGGACATTGAAGGTGAACTGGTTGAAATCCTGGATCAAACATCATCATTCTTTCTGGTATTGTACTCCAAACTACTTATTCAACATAGTCGGCAGCCTAAGTCTTCTACTTATCTCTGACTTGGATATCAACAAGATTCCTGTCCAATTTTCAGAGTTCCATAAACAAATACTATTATACTGGAAAATGATATATGTACACAATTTCTCAACACACAGTACAATAATTTGGAACAATAGATATGTACTGCGTGGCAACAAACCTCTGTTTTACAAGGAATGCTTTGAGAAAGGTATATGGTCAATAATTGACTTGATGGATGACAATGGCAGTCCTCTAGACTATGAACAGTTCTGTACTACACACAGATTTAAGCCTCCCATATTAGAGTTGATAAAGTTATGAAACGCACTGCCTCGACAATTTGTATTCCTGACCAAAAATATAATGACGCACCGAACCGTACAACTACAGTTACCCCGACTATCACTCCAGGGAATCTCAATTCTGGACAGAAAGTGCAGCAACTCCTTTATTAGGACATGTTTCACAGGAAACTTATTCCCTGGACGTCAAAACAAAAATAATATTTGAAATAAATTTGATAAGGAATCGATTGCCACGCAGCGAACTATGTATCTGACTCTACCCATACCCCCCAAGGCACAAAGAGACCCACTTCTAAATTATGAATGACATCTACCCATCTCAGGAATTATTGAGGGTACGCTTTACTTTTGAAGATAATATTTGTACATTTTGTGAAGACAACATTGAAACCACTGACCATATATTTTTTCTCATTCTCATTCCATCGTCACCAGTTTCCCTCTCAAAAGATGATATCACATTTGGTTTACTTTTAAGCAACATAACAGATGAACTCTGTGTCAATGTTCTTTTAGGCCTGGCCGAATTCTTCATTCACAAAAACAGAATGCAAAAATGCTCCCCAAATTTTAATTTCTTCATAAACGATTTTGAATTATAAAAAAAAAAACCTTAAAACTTATGGAAAAATCCAAAAACTAAAAAATATACAGTTACCCATGTCTGAGATTCCTTTTTTTTGGAAAAAAAAAAAACAACTTGATTACATGTTATATTCCCCTTGCAATTTTTTTTTCGTTTTAATTTTTTATTTGTCTATCTATTGATTTAATTATTTCCTTTTAATTTCTTTTTTTGTCTAGCACTGTAAATTTCTCACAAACCGTTAACACTATTAACTTCTGATTCCTTACAGAACAAATGTCCTTCTGTCCGTTGCTTCCTCATCCCTGGTTGTTTCATTGACATTCAGTTCTACCTTGCTATGTTTATTTGTACATTTGTATATTTGTGTGTACTATTAATGTTCAATTAAAAACAGTTTGATGTCTGAGATTCCTTGTGAATGGCCAACTTTATTACATGTTATATTCCCCTTACAATTTTTTTTTTTAGTTTTTAATTTTATTTTTCTATCTATTTATTTAATTATTTCCTTTTAATTTTCTGTTTTTGTCTAGCATTAAAAATTCTCGCAAACCTTTAACACTATTAACTTCTGATTACATACAGAACGAATGCCCTTATGTCTCCCGTCACCCCCCCCCCGTCCCCCCCGCTTTTTCCGTACAGTGAAAGACACTGAGATCCAAAGCAAATGGGTGTCATTGTAATGCAGTAACAGGGTGATAACAGCCGTGTTAGAAGTGTGTAGGGGCTTATAGGAGAGCAGAAGCACGTCACGCTATTCGCCTGAGTTCAGAGGATCGGGAGTACCAGGGCCCATAGCGGAGGAGCAGAGGAGTTGAGAAGCGGAGGAGCGGAGGAGCGGAGTTATGTTTCTCTTCTCAAAGGCGGGGAAGCTTGGGGGCAGCAGGACCCCTTAGACCGGCCAATGTGAGCCTTCTCCGGACATAGATCACCCGGACTCATGACTGGAGCTCCCGTACCTCTGGGCACACACATATGTGAATGAGTGGATGAGCTAATGTTTGTTTTGTTGTGGATACGTTTCGGCCAATGCTATTAGCACAGCTATGATGAGTTCAGGTGTGTGTGTGTGTGTGTGTGTGTGTGTGTGTGTGTGTGTGTGTGTGTGTGTGTGTGTGTGGGTGTGTGTCTGTGTGTGTGTGTGTCTGTGTGTGTGTGTGTGTGTGTGTGTGTATGCGTGTGTTTATGTGTGTGTGAGAGTTTGTTTTGGTGGGTGGGGGGGGGTTCCCGCGGACTGGGAGTACCAGGGCCTTAAGCGGATGAGGTGAGGAGCGGAGGAGGGCAGAAGCCCGGACCGTGATTCTCTTATGTCCAGCGGTTCGGGAGTTCCAGGTCCCAAAGCGGAGGAGCGGAGGACAGGAAAAGCCCTGTCCGCAATTCACCTGAGTCTGGCGTATCGGTAGTACCTGGTTCCGCAGCGGAGGAGCGGTGGAGCTGAGAAGCGGAGGAGCGGAGGAGCGGAGGAGCGGAGGAGATGTTTCTCTTCTCAGAGGCGGCGAGGGGGGGGGGGGGAGCAGGACCCCTTACCCTTATCCCCCGGACGTTTGAGTGGAGCTCCCGGACCTCCGGGCACACACATGCGAATGACTGGATGACAGGGAGTTCCAGGGCCTGGAGCGGATGAGCAGAGGAGAGGCGGAGGGCAGAAGCCCGGCCCGGTTCGGGAGTTCCAGGGTCCAAAGCGGGGGAGGGAAAAAAAGGAGGAGGGGAGGAGAGCAGAAGACTGGCCTGGAATTCACCGAAGTCCCGCAGATCGGGAGTTCCAGGGCCCGGAGCGGAAGACCGGAGGAGCGGAGGAGCGGAGGAGCGGAGGAGCAGAAGAGCGGAGGAGCGGAGGAGCGGAAGAGAGCGGAAGCCCAGCCGACAATTCGCCTGAGTCCCGCGGAGAGGGAGTACCAAGGCCTGGAGCCTGATTCGCTTATGTCTAGCAGTTCAGGAATACCAGGGCCCAGGGCGGAGGAGCGTGGAGCGGATGAGAGGAGAAGCGGAGGAGAGCGGAAGCCCGGCCGACAATTCGCCTAAGTCCCGCGGAGAGGGAGTACCAGGACCTGGAGCCTGATTCGCTTATGTCCAGCAGTTCAGGAGTATCAGGGCCGGAACGGAGGAGCGGAGGAGCGGAGGACCGGAGGACCGGAGGACCGGAGGACCGGAGGAGAGCTGAATCCGGCCGACAATTCGCCTGAGTCCCGCGGAAAGGGAGTACCAGGGCCAGAAGCGGGATTTAATGATGTCCAGCAGTTCAGGAGTACCAGGGCCGGAGCGGAGGAGCGGAGGAGCGGAGGAGCGGAGGAGACCGGAAGCCCGGCCGAATATTTGCCTAAGTCCCGCGGAGAGGGAGTACCAGGGTCAAGAACGTGATTCGCTTATGTCTAGCAGTTCAGGATTACCAGGGCCTGGAGTGGAGGTGCGGAGGAGTGGATGAGAGGAGAAGCGGAGGAGAGCGGAAGCCTTGCCGACAATTCGCCTGAGTCCAGCGGAAAGGGAGTACCAGAGCCTGGAGCCTGATTCGCTTATGTCTGGCAGTTCAGGAGTACCAGGGCCTGGAGCGGAGGAGCGGAGGAGCGGAAGAGCAGAAGAACGTTTAAGCGGTGGAGCGGAGGAGCGGATGAGCGGAGGAGAGCGGAATCCGGCCGACAATTCTCCTGAGTCCCGCGCAAAGGGAGTACCAGGGCCGAAGAGTGATTTAATGATGTCCAGCAGTTCAGGAGTACCAGGGCCCGGAGCGGAAGAGCGGAGGAGCGGAGGAGCGGAGGAGCGGAGGAGCAGAGGAGCGGAGGAGCGGAGGAGCGGAAGAGAGCGGAAGCCCAGACGACAATTCCCCTGAGTCCCGCGGAAGGGGATTACCAGGGCCTAGAGCCTGAATCGCTTATGTCCTGCGGTTCCGGAGTACCAGGGCCCGGAGCGGAGGAGCGGAGGAGCGGAGGAGCGGAGGAGCGAAGGAGCGAATGAGCGGATGAGCTGAGGAGAGCGGAAGCCCTGCCGACAATTCGCCTGAGTCCCGCGGAGAGGGAGTACCAGGGCCATAAGCGTCATTTAATGATGTTCAGCAATTCAGGAGTACCTGGGCCAGGTGCGGAGGAGCGGAGGGGCGGATGAGTGGAGGAGCGGAGGAGCGGAGGAGAGCGGAAACCCGGCCCACATTTCGCCTGAGTCCCGCGGATTGGGAGTACCAGGGCCTGGAGCCTGATTCGCTTATGGCAAGCAGTTCAGGAGTACCAGGGCCCTGAGCGGAGGAGCGGAGGAGCAGAGGAGCGGAGGAGCGGAGGAACGGAGGTGAGCGGTTGCCCGGCCGAATATTCGCCTAAGTCCCGCGGAAAGGGAGTACCAGGGCCTGGAGCCTGATTCGCTTATGTCTAGCAGTTCATGAGTACCAGGGCCCGGAGCGGAGGAGCGGAGGAGCGGATGAGAGGAGAAGCGGAGGAGAGCGGAAGCCCGGCCAACAATTCGTCGAAGTCCCGCGGAGAGGGAGTACCAGGGCCTGGAGCCTGATTCGCTTATGTCCAGCAGTTCAGGAGTACCAGGGCCGGAACGGAGGAGCGGAGGAGCGGAGGAGCGGAGGACCGGAGGACCGGAGGACCGGAGGAGAGCTGAATCCGGCCGACAATTCGCCTGAGTCCCGCGGAAAGGGAGTACCAGGGCCAGTAGCGTGAGTTAATGATGTCCAGCAGTTCAGGAGTACCAGGGCCGAAGCGGAGGAGCGGAGGAGCGGAGGAGCGGAGGAGAGCGGAAGCCCGGCCGAAAATTCGCCTAAGCCCCGCGGAAAGGGAGTACCAGGGCCAGGAGCCTGATTCGCTTATGTCCAGCAGTTCAGGAGTACCAGTGCCGGAACGGAGGAGCGGAGGAGCGGAGTACCGGAGGACCGGAGGACCGGAGGACCGGAGGAGAGCTGAATCCAGCCGACAATTCGCCTGAGTCCAGCGGAAAGGGCGTACCAGGGCCAGAAGCGTGATTTAATGATGTCCAGCAGTTCAGGAGTACCAGGGCCGGAGCGGAGGAGAGGGGAAGCCCGGCCGACAATTCGCCTGAGTCCAGCGGAAAGGGAGTACCAGGGCCTGGAGCCTGATTCGCTTATGTCTGGCAGTTCAGGAGTACCAGGGCCCGGAGCGGAGGAGCAGAGGAGCGGATGAGCAGAAGAACGTTTAAGCAGTGGAGCGGAGGAGCGGAGGAGTGGATGAGAGGAGAAGCGGAGGAGAGCGGAAGCCCGGCCGACAATTCGCCTGAGTCCAGCGGAAAGGGAGTACCAGGGCCTGGAGCCTGATTCGCTCATGTCTAGCAGTTCAGGAATACCAGGGCCCGGAGCGGAGGAACGGAGGAGCGGAGGAGCGGAGGAGCGGATGAGCGGATGAGCTGAGGAGAGCGGAAGCCCGGCCGGCAATTCACCTGAGTCCCGCGGAGAGGGAGTACCAGGGCCTGAAGCGTCATTTAATGATGTTCAGCAATTCAGGAGTACCAGGGTAAGGTGCGGAGGAGCGGAGGAGCGGAGGGGCGGATGAGTGGATGAGCGGACGAGCGGAGGAGAGAGGAAGCCCGGCCCACATTTCGCCTAACTCCTGCGGAGAGGGAGTACCAGGGCCTGGAGCCTGATTCGCATATGTCCAGCAGTTCAGGAGTACCAGGGCCGGAGCGGAGGAGCGGAGGAGCGGAGGAGAGCGGAAGCCCGGCCGAATATTTGCCTAAGTCCCGCGGAGAGGGAGTACCAGGGCCAGGAGCCTGATTCGCTTATGTCTAGCAGTTCAGGAGTACCAGGGCCCGGAGCGGAGGAGCGGAGGAGCGGATGAGAGGAGAAGCGGTGGAGAGCGGAAGCACGGCCGACAATTCGCCTAAGTCCCGCGGATTGGTAGTACCAGGGCCCGGAGCGGGGCAGCGGAGGAGCAGATGAACAGAAGAGCGGAGGAGCGGAGGATCGGAGGAGCGGAAAAGCGGAGGAGCGGAGGAGCGGAGGAGCGGATGAGCGGAGGAGCGGAGGTGAGCGGAAGCCCGGCCGAAAATTCGCCTGAGTCCCGCGGAGAGGGAGTACCAGGGCCAGAAGCGTCATTTAATGATGTTCAGCAATTCAGGAGTACCAGGGCACGGTGCGGAGAAGCGGAAGAGCGGAGGGGCGGATGAGTGGATGAGCGGACGAGCGGAGGAGAGAGGAAGCCCGGCCCACATTTCGCCTAAGACCCGGGGAGAGGGAGTACCAGGGCCTGGAGCCTGATTCGCATATGTCCAGCAGTTCAGGAGTACCAGGGCCGGAGCGGAGGAGCGGAGGTGAGCGGAAGCCCGGCCGAATATTTGCCGAAGTCCCGTGGAAAGGGAGTACCAGGGCCTGGAGCCTGATTCGCTTATGTCTAGCAGTTCAGGACTACCAGGGCCCTGAGCGGAGGAGCGGAGGAGCGGATGAGCGGAGGAACAGAGGTGAGCGGTTGCACGGCCGAATATTCGCCTAAGTCCCGCGGAAAGGGCGTACCAGGGCCTGGAGCCTGATTCGCTTATGTCTAGCAGTTCAGGAGTACCAGGGCCCGGAGCGGAGGAGCGGAGGAGCGGATGAGAGGAGAAGCGGAGGAGAGCGGAAGCCCGGCCGACAATTCGCCTAAGTCCCGCGGAAAGGGAGTACCAGGGCCTGGAGCCTGATTCGCTTATGTCTAGCAGTTCAGGAGTACCAGTGCCCGGAGCGGAGGAGCGGAGGAGCGGATGAGCAGAAGAACGTTTAAGCAGTGGAGCGGAGGAGCGGAGGAGTGGATGAGAGGAGAAGCGGAGGAGAGCGGAAGCCCGGCCGACAATTCGCCTGAGTCCAGCGGAAAGGGAGTACCAGGGCCTGGAGCCTGATTCGCTCATGTCTAGCAGTTCAGGAGTACCAGGGCCCGGAGCGGAGGAACGGAGGAGCGGAGGAGCGGAGGAGCGGATGAGCGGATGAGCTGAGGAGAGCGGAAGCCCGGCCGGCAATTCACCTGAGTCCCGCGGAGAGGGAGTACCAGGGCCTGAAGCGTCATTTAATGATGTTCAGCAATTCAGGAGTACCTGGGCCAGGTGCGGAGGAGCGGAGGAGCGGAGGGGCGGATGAGTGGAGGAGCGGAGGAGCGGAGGAGAGCGGAAACCCGGCCCACATTTCGCCTGAGTCCCGCGGATTGGGAGTACCAGGGCCTGGAGCCTGATTCGCTTATGGCAAGCAGTTCAGGAGTACCAGGGCCCTGAGCGGAGGAGTGGAGGAGCAGAGGAGCGGATGAGCGGAGGAACGGAGGTGAGCGGTTGCCCGGCCGAATATTCGCCTAAGTCCCGCGGAAAGGGAGTACCAGGGCCTGGAGCCTGATTCGCTTATGTCTAGCAGTTCATGAGTACCAGGGCCCGGAGCGGAGGAGCGGAGGAGCGGATGAGAGGAGAAGCGGAGGAGAGCGGAAGCCCGGCCAACAATTCGTCGAAGTCCCGCGGAGAGGGAGTACCAGGGCCTGGAGCCTGATTCGCTTATGTCCAGCAGTTCAGGAGTACCAGGGCCGGAACGGAGGAGCGGAGGAGCGGAGGAGCGGAGGACCGGAGGACCGGAGGACCGGAGGAGAGCTGAATCCGGCCGACAATTCGCCTGAGTCCCGCGGAAAGGGAGTACCAGGGCCAGTAGCGTGAGTTAATGATGTCCAGCAGTTAAGGAGTACAAGGGCCGGAGCGGAGGAGCGGAGGAGCGGAGGAGCGGAGGAGCGGAGGAGCGGAGGAGAGCGGAAGCCCGGCCGAATATTTGCCTAAGTCCCGCGGAAAGGGAGCACCAGGGCCAGAAGCGTGATTTTATGATGTGCAGCAGTTCAGGAGTACCAGTGCCGGAGCGGAGGAGCGGAGGAGCGGAGGAGCGGAGGAGCGGAGGAGCGGAGGAGCGGAGGAGCGGAGGAGTGGAGGACCGGAGGAGAGCTGAATCCGGCCGACAATTCGCCTGAGTCCCGCGGAAAGGGAGTACCAGGGCCAGAAGCGTGATTTAATGATGTCCAGCAGTTCAGGAGTACCAGGGCCGAAGCGGAGGAGCGGAGGAGCGGAGGAGCGGAGGAGCGGAGGAGAGCGGAAGCCCGGCCGAAAATTCGCCTAAGCCCCGCGGAAAGGGAGTACCAGGGCCAGGAGCCTGATTCGCTTATGTCCAGCAGTTCAGGAGTACCAGTGCCGGAACGGAGGAGCGGAGGAGCGGAGTACCGGAGGACCGGAGGACCGGAGGACCGGAGGAGAGCTGAATCCAGCCGACAATTCGCCTGAGTCCAGCGGAAAGGGAGTACCAGGGCCAGAAGCGTGATTTAATGATGTCCAGCAGTTCAGGAGTACCAGGGCCGGAGCGGAGGAGAGGGGAAGCCCGGCCGACAATTCGCCTGAGTCCAGCGGAAAGGGAGTACCAGGGCCTGGAGCCTGATTCGCTTATGTCTGGCAGTTCAGGAGTACCAGGGCCCGGAGCGGAGGAGCAGAGGAGCGGATGAGCAGAAGAACGTTTAAGCAGTGGAGCGGAGGAGCGGAGGAGTGGATGAGAGGAGAAGCGGAGGAGAGCGGAAGCCCGGCCGACAATTCGCCTGAGTCCAGCGGAAAGGGAGTACCAGGGCCTGGAGCCTGATTCGCTCATGTCTAGCAGTTCAGGAATACCAGGGCCCGGAGCGGAGGAACGGAGGAGCGGAGGAGCGGAGGAGCGGATGAGCGGATGAGCTGAGGAGAGCGGAAGCCCGGCCGGCAATTCACCTGAGTCCCGCGGAGAGGGAGTACCAGGGCCTGAAGCGTCATTTAATGATGTTCAGCAATTCAGGAGTACCAGGGTAAGGTGCGGAGGAGCGGAGGAGCGGAGGGGCGGATGAGTGGATGAGCGGACGAGCGGAGGAGAGAGGAAGCCCGGCCCACATTTCGCCTAACTCCTGCGGAGAGGGAGTACCAGGGCCTGGAGCCTGATTCGCCTATGTGCAGCAGTTCAGGAGTACCAGGGCCGGAGCGGAGGAGCGGAGGAGCGGAGGAGAGCGGAAGCCCGGCCGAATATTTGCCTAAGTCCCGCGGAGAGGGAGTACCAGGGCCAGGAGCCTGATTCGCTTATGTCTAGCAGTTCAGGAGTACCAGGGCCCGGAGCGGAGGAGCGGAGGAGCGGATGAGAGGAGAAGCGGTGGAGAGCGGAAGCCCGGCCGACAATTCGCCTAAGTCCCGCGGATTGGTAGTACCAGGGCCCGGAGCGGGGCAGCGGAGGAGCAGATGAACAGAAGAGCGGAGGAGCGGAGGATCGGAGGAGCGGAAAAGCGGAGGAGCGGAGGAGCGGAGGAGCGGATGAGCGGAGGAGCGGAGGTGAGCGGAAGCCCGGCCGAAAATTCGCCGTAGTCCCGCGGAGAGGGAGTACCAGGGCCAGTAGCGTCATTTAATGATGTTCAGCAATTCAGGAGTACCAGGGCACGGTGCGGAGAAGCGGAAGAGCGGAGGGGCGGATGAGTGGATGAGCGGACGAGCGGAGGAGAGAGGAAGCCCGGCCCACATTTCGCCTAAGACCCGGGGAGAGGGAGTACCAGGGCCTGGAGCCTGATTCGCATATGTCCAGCAGTTCAGGAGTACCAGGGCCGGAGCGGAGGAGCGGAGGAGCGGAGGTGAGCGGAAGCCCGGCCGAATATTTGCCGAAGTCCCGTGGAAAGGGAGTACCAGGGCCTGGAGCCTGATTCGCTTATGTCTAGCAGTTCAGGACTACCAGGGCCCTGAGCGGAGGAGCGGAGGAGCGGATGAGCGGAGGAACAGAGGTGAGCGGTTGCACGGCCGAATATTCGCCTAAGTCCCGCGGAAAGGGCGTACCAGGGCCTGGAGCCTGATTCGCTTATGTCTAGCAGTTCAGGAGTACCAGGGCCCGGAGCGGAGGAGCGGAGGAGCGGATGAGAGGAGAAGCGGAGGAGAGCGGAAGCCCGGCCGACAATTCGCCTAAGTCCCGCGGAAAGGGAGTACCAGGGCCTGGAGCCTGATTCGCTTATGTCTAGCAGTTCAGGAGTACCAGTGCCCGGAGCGGAGGAGCGGAGGAGCGGATGAGCAGAAGAACGTTTAAGCAGTGGAGCGGAGGAGCGGAGGAGTGGATGAGAGGAGAAGCGGAGGAGAGCGGAAGCCCGGCCGAATATTTGCCTAAGTCCCGCGGAAAGGGAGCACCAGGGCCAGAAGCGTGATTTTATGATGTGCAGCAGTTCAGGAGTACCAGTGCCGGAGCGGAGGAGCGGAGGAGCGGAGGAGCGGAGGAGCGGAGGAGCGGAGGAGCGGAGGAGCGGAGGAGTGGAGGACCGGAGGAGAGCTGAATCCGGCCGACAATTCGCCTGAGTCCCGCGGAAAGGGAGTACCAGGGCCAGAAGCGTGATTTAATGATGTCCAGCAGTTCAGGAGTACCAGGGCCGAAGCGGAGGAGCGGAGGAGCGGAGGAGCGGAGGAGCGGAGGAGAGCGGAAGCCCGGCCGAAAATTCGCCTAAGCCCCGCGGAAAGGGAGTACCAGGGCCAGGAGCCTGATTCGCTTATGTCCAGCAGTTCAGGAGTACCAGTGCCGGAACGGAGGAGCGGAGGAGCGGAGTACCGGAGGACCGGAGGACCGGAGGACCGGAGGAGAGCTGAATCCAGCCGACAATTCGCCTGAGTCCAGCGGAAAGGGAGTACCAGGGCCAGAAGCGTGATTTAATGATGTCCAGCAGTTCAGGAGTACCAGGGCCGGAGCGGAGGAGAGGGGAAGCCCGGCCGACAATTCGCCTGAGTCCAGCGGAAAGGGAGTACCAGGGCCTGGAGCCTGATTCGCTTATGTCTGGCAGTTCAGGAGTACCAGGGCCCGGAGCGGAGGAGCAGAGGAGCGGATGAGCAGAAGAACGTTTAAGCAGTGGAGCGGAGGAGCGGAGGAGTGGATGAGAGGAGAAGCGGAGGAGAGCGGAAGCCCGGCCGACAATTCGCCTGAGTCCAGCGGAAAGGGAGTACCAGGGCCTGGAGCCTGATTCGCTCATGTCTAGCAGTTCAGGAATACCAGGGCCCGGAGCGGAGGAACGGAGGAGCGGAGGAGCGGAGGAGCGGATGAGCGGATGAGCTGAGGAGAGCGGAAGCCCGGCCGGCAATTCACCTGAGTCCCGCGGAGAGGGAGTACCAGGGCCTGAAGCGTCATTTAATGATGTTCAGCAATTCAGGAGTACCAGGGTAAGGTGCGGAGGAGCGGAGGAGCGGAGGGGCGGATGAGTGGATGAGCGGACGAGCGGAGGAGAGAGGAAGCCCGGCCCACATTTCGCCTAACTCCTGCGGAGAGGGAGTACCAGGGCCTGGAGCCTGATTCGCATATGTGCAGCAGTTCAGGAGTACCAGGGCCAGAGCGGAGGAGCGGAGGAGCGGAGGAGAGCGGAAGCCCGGCCGAATATTTGCCTAAGTCCCGCGGAGAGGGAGTACCAGGGCCAGGAGCCTGATTCGCTTATGTCTAGCAGTTCAGGAGTACCAGGGCCCGGAGCGGAGGAGCGGAGGAGCGGATGAGAGGAGAAGCGGTGGAGAGCGGAAGCCCGGCCGACAATTCGCCTAAGTCCCGCGGATTGGTAGTACCAGGGCCCGGAGCGGGGCAGCGGAGGAGCAGATGAACAGAAGAGCGGAGGAGCGGAGGATCGGAGGAGCGGAAAAGCGGAGGAGCGGAGGAGCGGAGGAGCGGATGAGCGGAGGAGCGGAGGTGAGCGGAAGCCCGGCCGAAAATTCGCCGTAGTCCCGCGGAGAGGGAGTACCAGGGCCAGTAGCGTCATTTAATGATGTTCAGCAATTCAGGAGTACCAGGGCACGGTGCGGAGAAGCGGAAGAGCGGAGGGGCGGATGAGTGGATGAGCGGACGAGCGGAGGAGAGAGGAAGCCCGGCCCACATTTCGCCTAAGACCCGGGGAGAGGGAGTACCAGGGCCTGGAGCCTGATTCGCATATGTCCAGCAGTTCAGGAGTACCAGGGCCGGAGCGGAGGAGCGGAGGAGCGGAGGTGAGCGGAAGCCCGGCCGAATATTTGCCGAAGTCCCGTGGAAAGGGAGTACCAGGGCCTGGAGCCTGATTCGCTTATGTCTAGCAGTTCAGGACTACCAGGGCCCTGAGCGGAGGAGCGGAGGAGCGGATGAGCGGAGGAACAGAGGTGAGCGGTTGCACGGCCGAATATTCGCCTAAGTCCCGCGGAAAGGGCGTACCAGGGCCTGGAGCCTGATTCGCTTATGTCTAGCAGTTCAGGAGTACCAGGGCCCGGAGCGGAGGAGCGGAGGAGCGGATGAGAGGAGAAGCGGAGGAGAGCGGAAGCCCGGCCGACAATTCGCCTAAGTCCCGCGGAAAGGGAGTACCAGGGCCTGGAGCCTGATTCGCTTATGTCTAGCAGTTCAGGAGTACCAGTGCCCGGAGCGGAGGAGCGGAGGAGCGGATGAGCAGAAGAACGTTTAAGCAGTGGAGCGGAGGAGCGGAGGAGTGGATGAGAGGAGAAGCGGAGGAGAGCGGAAGCCCGGCCGACAATTCGCCTGAGTCCAGCGGAAAGGGAGTACCAGGTTCTGGAGCCTGATTCGCTCATGTCTAGCAGTTCAGGAGTACCAGGGCCCGGAGCGGAGGAACGGAGGAGCGGAGGAGCGGAGGAGCGGATGAGCGGATGAGCTGAGGAGAGCGGAAGCCCGGCCGGCAATTCACCTGAGTCCCGCGGAGAGGGAGTACCAGGGCCTGAAGCGTCATTTAATGATGTTCAGCAATTCAGGAGTACCTGGGCCAGGTGCGGAGGAGCGGAGGAGCGGAGGGGCGGATGAGTGGAGGAGCGGAGGAGCGGAGGAGAGCGGAAACCCGGCCCACATTTCGCCTGAGTCCCGCGGATTGGGAGTACCAGGGCCTGGAGCCTGATTCGCTTATGGCAAGCAGTTCAGGAGTACCAGGGCCCTGAGCGGAGGAGTGGAGGAGCAGAGGAGCGGATGAGCGGAGGAACGGAGGTGAGCGGTTGCCCGGCCGAATATTCGCCTAAGTCCCGCGGAAAGGGAGTACCAGGGCCTGGAGCCTGATTCGCTTATGTCTAGCAGTTCATGAGTACCAGGGCCCGGAGCGGAGGAGCGGAGGAGCGGATGAGAGGAGAAGCGGAGGAGAGCGGAAGCCCGGCCAACAATTCGTCGAAGTCCCGCGGAGAGGGAGTACCAGGGCCTGGAGCCTGATTCGCTTATGTCCAGCAGTTCAGGAGTACCAGGGCCGGAACGGAGGAGCGGAGGAGCGGAGGAGCGGAGGACCGGAGGACCGGAGGACCGGAGGAGAGCTGAATCCGGCCGACAATTCGCCTGAGTCCCGCGGAAAGGGAGTACCAGGGCCAGTAGCGTGAGTTAATGATGTCCAGCAGTTAAGGAGTACAAGGGCCGGAGCGGAGGAGCGGAGGAGCGGAGGAGCGGAGGAGCGGAGGAGCGGAGGAGAGCGGAAGCCCGGCCGAATATTTGCCTAAGTCCCGCGGAAAGGGAGCACCAGGGCCAGAAGCGTGATTTTATGATGTGCAGCAGTTCAGGAGTACCAGTGCCGGAGCGGAGGAGCGGAGGAGCGGAGGAGCGGAGGAGCGGAGGAGCGGAGGAGCGGAGGAGCGGAGGAGCGGAGGAGTGGAGGACCGGAGGAGAGCTGAATCCGGCCGACAATTCGCCTGAGTCCCGCGGAAAGGGAGTACCAGGGCCAGAAGCGTGATTTAATGATGTCCAGCAGTTCAGGAGTACCAGGGCCGAAGCGGAGGAGCGGAGGAGCGGAGGAGCGGAGGAGCGGAGGAGAGCGGAAGCCCGGCCGAAAATTCGCCTAAGCCCCGCGGAAAGGGAGTACCAGGGCCAGGAGCCTGATTCGCTTATGTCCAGCAGTTCAGGAGTACCAGTGCCGGAACGGAGGAGCGGAGGAGCGGAGTACCGGAGGACCGGAGGACCGGAGGACCGGAGGAGAGCTGAATCCAGCCGACAATTCGCCTGAGTCCAGCGGAAAGGGAGTACCAGGGCCAGAAGCGTGATTTAATGATGTCCAGCAGTTCAGGAGTACCAGGGCCGGAGCGGAGGAGAGGGGAAGCCCGGCCGACAATTCGCCTGAGTCCAGCGGAAAGGGAGTACCAGGGCCTGGAGCCTGATTCGCTTATGTCTGGCAGTTCAGGAGTACCAGGGCCCGGAGCGGAGGAGCAGAGGAGCGGATGAGCAGAAGAACGTTTAAGCAGTGGAGCGGAGGAGCGGAGGAGTGGATGAGAGGAGAAGCGGAGGAGAGCGGAAGCCCGGCCGACAATTCGCCTGAGTCCAGCGGAAAGGGAGTACCAGGGCCTGGAGCCTGATTCGCTCATGTCTAGCAGTTCAGGAATACCAGGGCCCGGAGCGGAGGAACGGAGGAGCGGAGGAGCGGAGGAGCGGATGAGCGGATGAGCTGAGGAGAGCGGAAGCCCGGCCGGCAATTCACCTGAGTCCCGCGGAGAGGGAGTACCAGGGCCTGAAGCGTCATTTAATGATGTTCAGCAATTCAGGAGTACCAGGGTAAGGTGCGGAGGAGCGGAGGAGCGGAGGGGCGGATGAGTGGATGAGCGGACGAGCGGAGGAGAGAGGAAGCCCGGCCCACATTTCGCCTAACTCCTGCGGAGAGGGAGTACCAGGGCCTGGAGCCTGATTCGCCTATGTGCAGCAGTTCAGGAGTACCAGGGCCGGAGCGGAGGAGCGGAGGAGCGGAGGAGAGCGGAAGCCCGGCCGAATATTTGCCTAAGTCCCGCGGAGAGGGAGTACCAGGGCCAGGAGCCTGATTCGCTTATGTCTAGCAGTTCAGGAGTACCAGGGCCCGGAGCGGAGGAGCGGAGGAGCGGATGAGAGGAGAAGCGGTGGAGAGCGGAAGCCCGGCCGACAATTCGCCTAAGTCCCGCGGATTGGTAGTACCAGGGCCCGGAGCGGGGCAGCGGAGGAGCAGATGAACAGAAGAGCGGAGGAGCGGAGGATCGGAGGAGCGGAAAAGCGGAGGAGCGGAGGAGCGGAGGAGCGGATGAGCGGAGGAGCGGAGGTGAGCGGAAGCCCGGCCGAAAATTCGCCGTAGTCCCGCGGAGAGGGAGTACCAGGGCCAGTAGCGTCATTTAATGATGTTCAGCAATTCAGGAGTACCAGGGCACGGTGCGGAGAAGCGGAAGAGCGGAGGGGCGGATGAGTGGATGAGCGGACGAGCGGAGGAGAGAGGAAGCCCGGCCCACATTTCGCCTAAGACCCGGGGAGAGGGAGTACCAGGGCCTGGAGCCTGATTCGCATATGTCCAGCAGTTCAGGAGTACCAGGGCCGGAGCGGAGGAGCGGAGGAGCGGAGGTGAGCGGAAGCCCGGCCGAATATTTGCCGAAGTCCCGTGGAAAGGGAGTACCAGGGCCTGGAGCCTGATTCGCTTATGTCTAGCAGTTCAGGACTACCAGGGCCCTGAGCGGAGGAGCGGAGGAGCGGATGAGCGGAGGAACAGAGGTGAGCGGTTGCACGGCCGAATATTCGCCTAAGTCCCGCGGAAAGGGCGTACCAGGGCCTGGAGCCTGATTCGCTTATGTCTAGCAGTTCAGGAGTACCAGGGCCCGGAGCGGAGGAGCGGAGGAGCGGATGAGAGGAGAAGCGGAGGAGAGCGGAAGCCCGGCCGACAATTCGCCTAAGTCCCGCGGAAAGGGAGTACCAGGGCCTGGAGCCTGATTCGCTTATGTCTAGCAGTTCAGGAGTACCAGTGCCCGGAGCGGAGGAGCGGAGGAGCGGATGAGCAGAAGAACGTTTAAGCAGTGGAGCGGAGGAGCGGAGGAGTGGATGAGAGGAGAAGCGGAGGAGAGCGGAAGCCCGGCCGACAATTCGCCTGAGTCCAGCGGAAAGGGAGTACCAGGGCCTGGAGCCTGATTCGCTCATGTCTAGCAGTTCAGGAGTACCAGGGCCCGGAGCGGAGGAACGGAGGAGCGGAGGAGCGGAGGAGCGGATGAGCGGATGAGCTGAGGAGAGCGGAAGCCCGGCCGGCAATTCACCTGAGTCCCGCGGAGAGGGAGTACCAGGGCCTGAAGCGTCATTTAATGATGTTCAGCAATTCAGGAGTACCTGGGCCAGGTGCGGAGGAGCGGAGGAGCGGAGGGGCGGATGAGTGGAGGAGCGGACGAGCGGAGGAGAGAGGAAGCCCGGCCCACATTTCGCCTAACTCCTGCGGAGAGGGAGTACCAGGGCCTGGAGCCTGATTCGCATATGTCCAGCAGTTCAGGAGTACCAGGGCCGGAGCGGAGGAGCGGAGGAGCGGAGGAGAGCGGAAGCCCGGCCGAATATTTGCCTAAGTCCCGCGGAGAGGGAGTACCAGGGCCAGGAGCCTGATTCGCTTATGTCTAGCAGTTCAGGAGTACCAGGGCCCGGAGCGGAGGAGCGGAGGAGCGGATGAGAGGAGAAGCGGTGGAGAGCGGAAGCCCGGCCGACAATTCGCCTAAGTCCCGCGGATTGGTAGTACCAGGGCCCGGAGCGGGGCAGCGGAGGAGCAGATGAACAGAAGAGCGGAGGAGCGGAGGATCGGAGGAGCGGAAAAGCGGAGGAGCGGAGGAGCGGAGGAGCGGATGAGCGGAGGAGCGGAGGTGAGCGGAAGCCCGGCCGAAAATTCGCCTGAGTCCCGCGGAGAGGGAGTACCAGGGCCAGTAGCGTCATTTAATGATGTTCAGCAATTCAGGAGTACCAGGGCACGGTGCGGAGAAGCGGAAGAGCGGAGGGGCGGATGAGTGGATGAGCGGACGAGCGGAGGAGAGAGGAAGCCCGGCCCACATTTCGCCTAAGACCCGGGGAGAGGGAGTACCAGGGCCTGGAGCCTGATTCGCATATGTCCAGCAGTTCAGGAGTACCAGGGCCGGAGCGGAGGAGCGGAGGAGCGGAGGTGAGCGGAAGCCCGGCCGAATATTTGCCGAAGTCCCGTGGAAAGGGAGTACCAGGGCCTGGAGCCTGATTCGCTTATGTCTAGCAGTTCAGGACTACCAGGGCCCTGAGCGGAGGAGCGGAGGAGCGGATGAGCGGAGGAACAGAGGTGAGCGGTTGCACGGCCGAATATTCGCCTAAGTCCCGCGGAAAGGGCGTACCAGGGCCTGGAGCCTGATTCGCTTATGTCTAGCAGTTCAGGAGTACCAGGGCCCGGAGCGGAGGAGCGGAGGAGCGGATGAGAGGAGAAGCGGAGGAGAGCGGAAGCCCGGCCGACAATTCGCCTAAGTCCCGCGGAAAGGGAGTACCAGGGCCTGGAGCCTGATTCGCTTATGTCTAGCAGTTCAGGAGTACCAGTGCCCGGAGCGGAGGAGCGGAGGAGCGGATGAGCAGAAGAACGTTTAAGCAGTGGAGCGGAGGAGCGGAGGAGTGGATGAGAGGAGAAGCGGAGGAGAGCGGAAGCCCGGCCGACAATTCGCCTGAGTCCAGCGGAAAGGGAGTACCAGGGCCTGGAGCCTGATTCGCTCATGTCTAGCAGTTCAGGAGTACCAGGGCCCGGAGCGGAGGAACGGAGGAGCGGAGGAGCGGAGGAGCGGATGAGCGGATGAGCTGAGGAGAGCGGAAGCCCGGCCGGCAATTCACCTGAGTCCCGCGGAGAGGGAGTACCAGGGCCTGAAGCGTCATTTAATGATGTTCAGCAATTCAGGAGTACCTGGGCCAGGTGCGGAGGAGCGGAGGAGCGGAGGGGCGGATGAGTGGAGGAGCGGACGAGCGGAGGAGAGAGGAAGCCCGGCCCACATTTCGCCTAACTCCTGCGGAGAGGGAGTACCAGGGCCTGGAGCCTGATTCGCATATGTCCAGCAGTTCAGGAGTACCAGGGCCGGAGCGGAGGAGCGGAGGAGCGGAGGAGAGCGGAAGCCCGGCCGAATATTTGCCTAAGTCCCGCGGAGAGGGAGTACCAGGGCCAGGAGCCTGATTCGCTTATGTCTAGCAGTTCAGGAGTACCAGGGCCCGGAGCGGAGGAGCGGAGGAGCGGATGAGAGGAGAAGCGGTGGAGAGCGGAAGCCCGGCCGACAATTCGCCTAAGTCCCGCGGATTGGTAGTACCAGGGCCCGGAGCGGGGCAGCGGAGGAGCAGATGAACAGAAGAGCGGAGGAGCGGAGGATCGGAGGAGCGGAAAAGCGGAGGAGCGGAGGAGCGGAGGAGCGGAGGAGCGGAGGAGCGGAGGTGAGCGGAAGCCCGGCCGAAAATTCGCCTGAGTCCCGCGGAGAGGGAGTACCAGGGCCAGAAGCGTCATTTAATGATGTTCAGCAATTCAGGAGTACCAGGGCACGGTGCGGAGAAGCGGAAGAGCGGAGGGGCGGATGAGTGGATGATCGGACGAGCGGAGGAGAGAGGAAGCCCGGCCCACATTTCGCCTAAGACCCGGGGAGAGGGAGTACCAGGGCTTGGAGCCTGATTCGCATATGTCCAGCAGTTCAGGAGTACCAGGGCCGGAGCGGAGGAGCGGAGGAGCGGAGGTGAGCGGAAGCCCGGCCGAATATTTGCCGAAGTCCCGTGGAAAGGGAGTACCAGGGCCTGGAGCCTGATTCGCTTATGTCTAGCAGTTCAGGACTACCAGGGCCCTGAGCGGAGGAGCGGAGGAGCGGATGAGCGGAGGAACAGAGGTGAGCGGTTGCACGGCCGAATATTCGCCTAAGTCCCGCGGAAAGGGCGTACCAGGGCCTGGAGCCTGATTCGCTTATGTCTAGCAGTTCAGGAGTACCAGGGCCCGGAGCGGAGGAGCGGAGGAGCGGATGAGAGGAGAAGCGGAGGAGAGCGGAAGCCCGGCCGACAATTCGCCTAAGTCCCGCGGAAAGGGAGTACCAGGGCCTGGAGCCTGATTCGCTTATGTCTAGCAGTTCAGGAGTACCAGTGCCCGGAGCGGAGGAGCGGAGGAGCGGATGAGCAGAAGAACGTTTAAGCAGTGGAGCGGAGGAGCGGAGGAGTGGATGAGAGGAGAGGCGGAGGAGAGCGGAAGCCCGGCCGACAATTCGCCTGAGTCCAGCGGAAAGGGAGTACCAGGGCCTGTAGCCTGATTCGCTCATGTCTAGCAGTTCAGGAGTACCAGGGCCCGGAGCGGAGGAACGGAGGAGCGGAGGAGCGGAGGAGCGGATGAGCGGATGAGCTGAGGAGAGCGGAAGCCCGGCCGGCAATTCACCTGAGTCCCGCGGAGAGGGAGTACCAGGGCCTGAAGCGTCATTTAATGATGTTCAGCAATTCAGGAGTACCTGGGCCAGGTGCGGAGGAGCGGAGGAGCGGAGGGGCGGATGAGTGGAGGAGCGGAGGAGCGGAGGAGAGCGGAAACCCGGCCCACATTTCGCCTGAGTCCCGCGGATTGGGAGTACCAGGGCCTGGAGCCTGATTCGCTTATGGCAAGCAGTTCAGGAGTACCAGGGCCCTGAGCGGAGGAGTGGAGGAGCAGAGGAGCGGATGAGCGGAGGAACGGAGGTGAGCGGTTGCCCGGCCGAATATTCGCCTAAGTCCCGCGGAAAGGGAGTACCAGGGCCTGGAGCCTGATTCGCTTATGTCTAGCAGTTCATGAGTACCAGGGCCCGGAGCGGAGGAGCGGAGGAGCGGATGAGAGGAGAAGCGGAGGAGAGCGGAAGCCCGGCCAACAATTCGTCGAAGTCCCGCGGAGAGGGAGTACCAGGGCCTGGAGCCTGATTCGCTTATGTCCAGCAGTTCAGGAGTACCAGGGCCGGAACGGAGGAGCGGAGGAGCGGAGGAGCGGAGGACCGGAGGACCGGAGGACCGGAGGAGAGCTGAATCCGGCCGACAATTCGCCTGAGTCCCGCGGAAAGGGAGTACCAGGGCCAGTAGCGTGAGTTAATGATGTCCAGCAGTTAAGGAGTACAAGGGCCGGAGCGGAGGAGCGGAGGAGCGGAGGAGCGGAGGAGCGGAGGAGCGGAGGAGAGCGGAAGCCCGGCCGAATATTTGCCTAAGTCCCGCGGAAAGGGAGCACCAGGGCCAGAAGCGTGATTTTATGATGTGCAGCAGTTCAGGAGTACCAGTGCCGGAGCGGAGGAGCGGAGGAGCGGAGGAGCGGAGGAGCGGAGGAGCGGAGGAGCGGAGGAGCGGAGGAGCGGAGGAGTGGAGGACCGGAGGAGAGCTGAATCCGGCCGACAATTCGCCTGAGTCCCGCGGAAAGGGAGTACCAGGGCCAGAAGCGTGATTTAATGATGTCCAGCAGTTCAGGAGTACCAGGGCCGAAGCGGAGGAGCGGAGGAGCGGAGGAGCGGAGGAGCGGAGGAGAGCGGAAGCCCGGCCGAAAATTCGCCTAAGCCCCGCGGAAAGGGAGTACCAGGGCCAGGAGCCTGATTCGCTTATGTCCAGCAGTTCAGGAGTACCAGTGCCGGAACGGAGGAGCGGAGGAGCGGAGTACCGGAGGACCGGAGGACCGGAGGACCGGAGGAGAGCTGAATCCAGCCGACAATTCGCCTGAGTCCAGCGGAAAGGGAGTACCAGGGCCAGAAGCGTGATTTAATGATGTCCAGCAGTTCAGGAGTACCAGGGCCGGAGCGGAGGAGAGGGGAAGCCCGGCCGACAATTCGCCTGAGTCCAGCGGAAAGGGAGTACCAGGGCCTGGAGCCTTATTCGCTTATGTCTGGCAGTTCAGGAGTACCAGGGCCCGGAGCGGAGGAGCAGAGGAGCGGATGAGCAGAAGAACGTTTAAGCAGTGGAGCGGAGGAGCGGAGGAGTGGATGAGAGGAGAAGCGGAGGAGAGCGGAAGCCCGGCCGACAATTCGCCTGAGTCCAGCGGAAAGGGAGTACCAGGGCCTGGAGCCTGATTCGCTCATGTCTAGCAGTTCAGGAATACCAGGGCCCGGAGCGGAGGAACGGAGGAGCGGAGGAGCGGAGGAGCGGATGAGCGGATGAGCTGAGGAGAGCGGAAGCCCGGCCGGCAATTCACCTGAGTCCCGCGGAGAGGGAGTACCAGGGCCTGAAGCGTCATTTAATGATGTTCAGCAATTCAGGAGTACCAGGGTAAGGTGCGGAGGAGCGGAGGAGCGGAGGGGCGGATGAGTGGATGAGCGGACGAGCGGAGGAGAGAGGAAGCCCGGCCCACATTTCGCCTAACTCCTGCGGAGAGGGAGTACCAGGGCCTGGAGCCTGATTCGCATATGTCCAGCAGTTCAGGAGTACCAGGGCCGGAGCGGAGGAGCGGAGGAGCGGAGGAGAGCGGAAGCCCGGCCGAATATTTGCCTAAGTCCCGCGGAGAGGGAGTACCAGGGCCAGGAGCCTGATTCGCTTATGTCTAGCAGTTCAGGAGTACCAGGGCCCGGAGCGGAGGAGCGGAGGAGCGGATGAGAGGAGAAGCGGTGGAGAGCGGAAGCCCGGCCGACAATTCGCCTAAGTCCCGCGGATTGGTAGTACCAGGGCCCGGAGCGGGGCAGCGGAGGAGCAGATGAACAGAAGAGCGGAGGAGCGGAGGATCGGAGGAGCGGAAAAGCGGAGGAGCGGAGGAGCGGAGGAGCGGATGAGCGGAGGAGCGGAGGTGAGCGGAAGCCCGGCCGAAAATTCGCCTGAGTCCCGCGGAGAGGGAGTACCAGGGCGAGTAGCGTCATTTAATGATGTTCAGCAATTCAGGAGTACCAGGGCACGGTGCGGAGAAGCGGAAGAGCGGAGGGGCGGATGAGTGGATGAGCGGACGAGCGGAGGAGAGAGGAAGCCCGGCCCACATTTCGCCTAAGACCCGGGGAGAGGGAGTACCAGGGCCTGGAGCCTGATTCGCATATGTCCAGCAGTTCAGGAGTACCAGGGCCGGAGCGGAGGAGCGGAGGAGCGGAGGTGAGCGGAAGCCCGGCCGAATATTTGCCGAAGTCCCGTGGAAAGGGAGTACCAGGGCCTGGAGCCTGATTCGCTTATGTCTAGCAGTTCAGGACTACCAGGGCCCTGAGCGGAGGAGCGGAGGAGCGGATGAGCGGAGGAACAGAGGTGAGCGGTTGCACGGCCGAATATTCGCCTAAGTCCCGCGGAAAGGGCGTACCAGGGCCTGGAGCCTGATTCGCTTATGTCTAGCAGTTCAGGAGTACCAGGGCCCGGAGCGGAGGAGCGGAGGAGCGGATGAGAGGAGAAGCGGAGGAGAGCGGAAGCCCGGCCGACAATTCGCCTAAGTCCCGCGGAAAGGGAGTACCAGGGCCTGGAGCCTGATTCGCTTATGTCTAGCAGTTCAGGAGTACCAGTGCCCGGAGCGGAGGAGCGGAGGAGCGGATGAGCAGAAGAACGTTTAAGCAGTGGAGCGGAGGAGCGGAGGAGTGGATGAGAGGAGAAGCGGAGGAGAGCGGAAGCCCGGCCGACAATTCGCCTGAGTCCAGCGGAAAGGGAGTACCAGGGCCTGGAGCCTGATTCGCTCATGTCTAGCAGTTCAGGAGTACCAGGGCCCGGAGCGGAGGAACGGAGGAGCGGAGGAGCGGAGGAGCGGATGAGCGGATGAGCTGAGGAGAGCGGAAGCCCGGCCGGCAATTCACCTGAGTCCCGCGGAGAGGGAGTACCAGGGCCTGAAGCGTCATTTAATGATGTTCAGCAATTCAGGAGTACCTGGGCCAGGTGCGGAGGAGCGGAGGAGCGGAGGGGCGGATGAGTGGAGGAGCGGACGAGCGGAGGAGAGAGGAAGCCCGGCCCACATTTCGCCTAACTCCTGCGGAGAGGGAGTACCAGGGCCTGGAGCCTGATTCGCATATGTCCAGCAGTTCAGGAGTACCAGGGCCGGAGCGGAGGAGCGGAGGAGCGGAGGAGAGCGGAAGCCCGGCCGAATATTTGCCTAAGTCCCGCGGAGAGGGAGTACCAGGGCCAGGAGCCTGATTCGCTTATGTCTAGCAGTTCAGGAGTACCAGGGCCCGGAGCGGAGGAGCGGAGGAGCGGATGAGAGGAGAAGCGGTGGAGAGCGGAAGCCCGGCCGACAATTCGCCTAAGTCCCGCGGATTGGTAGTACCAGGGCCCGGAGCGGGGCAGCGGAGGAGCAGATGAACAGAAGAGCGGAGGAGCGGAGGATCGGAGGAGCGGAAAAGCGGAGGAGCGGAGGAGCGGAGGAGCGGAGGAGCGGAGGAGCGGAGGTGAGCGGAAGCCCGGCCGAAAATTCGCCTGAGTCCCGCGGAGAGGGAGTACCAGGGCCAGAAGCGTCATTTAATGATGTTCAGCAATTCAGGAGTACCAGGGCACGGTGCGGAGAAGCGGAAGAGCGGAGGGGCGGATGAGTGGATGATCGGACGAGCGGAGGAGAGAGGAAGCCCGGCCCACATTTCGCCTAAGACCCGGGGAGAGGGAGTACCAGGGCTTGGAGCCTGATTCGCATATGTCCAGCAGTTCAGGAGTACCAGGGCCGGAGCGGAGGAGCGGAGGAGCGGAGGTGAGCGGAAGCCCGGCCGAATATTTGCCGAAGTCCCGTGGAAAGGGAGTACCAGGGCCTGGAGCCTGATTCGCTTATGTCTAGCAGTTCAGGACTACCAGGGCCCTGAGCGGAGGAGCGGAGGAGCGGATGAGCGGAGGAACAGAGGTGAGCGGTTGCACGGCCGAATATTCGCCTAAGTCCCGCGGAAAGGGCGTACCAGGGCCTGGAGCCTGATTCGCTTATGTCTAGCAGTTCAGGAGTACCAGGGCCCGGAGCGGAGGAGCGGAGGAGCGGATGAGAGGAGAAGCGGAGGAGAGCGGAAGCCCGGCCGACAATTCGCCTAAGTCCCGCGGAAAGGGAGTACCAGGGCCTGGAGCCTGATTCGCTTATGTCTAGCAGTTCAGGAGTACCAGTGCCCGGAGCGGAGGAGCGGAGGAGCGGATGAGCAGAAGAACGTTTAAGCAGTGGAGCGGAGGAGCGGAGGAGTGGATGAGAGGAGAAGCGGAGGAGAGCGGAAGCCCGGCCGACAATTCGCCTGAGTCCAGCGGAAAGGGAGTACCAGGGCCTGAAGCGTCATTTAATGATGTTCAGCAATTCAGGAGTACCAGGGTAAGGTGCGGAAGAGCGGAGGAGCGGAGGGGCGGATGAGTGGATGAGCGGACGAGCGGAGGAGAGAGGAAGCCCGGCCCACATTTCGCCTAACTCCTGCGGAGAGGGAGTACCAGAGCCTGGAGCCTGATTCGCATATGTCCAGCAGTTCAGGAGTACCAGGGCCGTAGTGGAGGAGTGGAGGAGCGGAGGAGAGCGGAAGCCCGGCAGAATATTTGCCTAAGTCCCGCGGAGAGGGAGTACCAGGGCCAGGAGCCTGATTCGCTTATGTCTAGCAGTTCAGGAGTACCAGGGCCCGGAGCGGAGGAGCGGATGAGAGGAGAAGCGGTGGAGAGCGGAAGCCCGGCCGACAATTCGCCTAAGTCCCGCGGATTGGTAGTACCAGGGCCCGGAGCGGGGCAGCGGAGGAGCAGATGAACAGAAGAGCGGAGGAGCGGAGGATCGGAGGAGCGGAAGAGCGGAGGAGCGGAGGAGCGGATGAGCGGAGGAGCGGAGGTGAGCGGAAGCCCGTCCGACAATTCGCCTGAGTCCCGCGGAGAGGGAGTACCAGGGCCAGAAGCGTCATTTAATGATGTTCAGCAATTCAGGAGTACCAGGGCAAGGTGCGGAGAAGCGGAAGAGCGGAGGGGCGGATGAGTGGATGAGCGGACGAGCGGAGGAGAGAGGAAGCCCGGCCCACATTTCGCCTAAGACCCGCGGAGAGGGAGTACCACGGCCTGGAGCCTGATTCGCATATGTCCAGCAGTTCAGGAGTACAAGGCCCGGAGCGGAGGAGCGGAGGAGCGGAGGTGAGCGGAAGCCCGGCCGAATATTTGCCGAAGTCCCGTGGAAAGGGAGTACCAGGGCCTGGAGCCTGATTCGCTTATGTCTAGCAGTTCAGGACTACCAGGGCCCTGAGCGGAGGAGCGGAGGAGCGGATGAGCGGAGGAACGGAGGTGAGCGGTTGCACGGCCGAATATTCGCCTAAGTCCCGCGGAAAGGGCGTACCAGGGCCTGGAGCCTTATTCGCTTATGTCTAGCAGTTCAGGAATACCAGGGCCCGGAGCGGAGGAGCGGAGGAGCGGATGAGAGGAGAAGCGGAGGAGAGCGGAAGCCCGGCCGACAATTCGACTAAGTCCCGCGGAAAGGGAGTACCAGGGCCTGGAGCCTGATTCGCTTATGTCTAGCAGTTCAGGAGTACCAGTGCCCGGAGCGGAGGAGCGGAGGAGCGGAGGACCGGAGGAGCGGAGGACCGGAGGACCGGAGTAGAGCTGAATCCGGCCGACAATTCGCCTGAGTCCCGCGGAAAGGGAGTACCAGGGCCAGAAGCGTGATTTAATGATGTCCAGCAGTTCAGGAGTACCAGGGCCGGAGCGGAGGACCGGAGGAGCGGAGGAGGGGAGGAGAGCGGAAGCCCGGCCTAATATTTGCCTAAGTCCCGCGGAGAGGGAGTACCAGGGCCAGGAACGTGATTCGCTTATGTCCTGCATTTCAGGAGTACCAGGGCCTGGAGTTGAGGTGCGGAGGAGTGGATGAGAGGAGAAGCGGAGGAGAGCGGAAGCCTTGCCGACAATTCGCCTGAGTCCAGCGGAAAGGGAATACCAAGGCCTGGAACCTGATTCGCTTATGTCTAGCAGTTCAGGAGTACCAGGGCCCGGAGCGGAGGAGCGGAGGAGCCGAGGAGCGGAGGAGAGTGGAAGCCCGGCCGGCAATTCGCCTGTGTCTCGCGGAGAGGGAGTACCAGGTTCTGGAGCCTGAATCGCCTATGTCCAGCAGTTCAGGAGTACCAGGGCCGGAGCGGAGGAGCGGAGGAACGGAGGAGCGGAGGAGAGTGGAAGCCCGGCCGGCAATTCGCCTGTGTCTCGCGGAGAGGGAGTACCAGGTTCTTGAGCCTGAATCGCCTATGTCCAGCAGTTCAGGAGTACCAGGGCCAGGAGCGGAGGAGCGGAGGAGCGGAGAAGCGGAGGAGAGCGGAAGCCCGTCCGACAATTCGCCTGAGTCCCGCGGATGGGGAGTACAAGGGTCTGGAGCCTGATTCGCATATGTCCAGCAGTTCAGGAGTACCAGGGCCGGTACCGGAGGTGCGGAGGAGCGGATGAGAGGAGAAGCGGAGGAGAGCTGAAGCCCGGCCGACAATTCGCCTAAGTCCCGCGGAGAGGGAAACCAGGACCTGGAGCCTGATTCGCTTATGTCTAGCAGTTCAGGAGTACAAGGGCCCGGATCGGAGGATCGGAGGAGCGGATGAGCAGAAGAACGTTTAAGCGGTGGAGCGGAGGAGCGGATGAGCGGAGGAGAGCGGAATCCGGCCGACAATTCGCCTGAGTCCCGCGGAAAGTGAGTACCAGGGCCAGAAGCGTGATTTAATGATGTCCAGCAGCTCAGGAGTACCAGGGCCAGGTGCGGAGGAGCGGAGAAGCGGAGGACCGGAGGAGCGGAGGACCGGAGGACCGGAGTAGAGCTGAATCCGGCCGACAATTCGCCTGAGTCCCGCGGAAAGGGAGTACCAGGGCCAGAAGCGTGATTTAATGATGTCCAGCAGTTCAGGAGTACCAGGGCCGGAGCGGAGGACCGGAGGAGCGGAGGAGGGGAGGAGAGCGGAAGCCCGGCCTAATATTTGCCTAAGTCCCGCGGAGAGGGAGTACCAGGGCCAGGAACGTGATTCGCTTATGTCCTGCATTTCAGGAGTACCAGGGCCTGGAGTTGAGGTGCGGAGGAGTGGATGAGAGGAGAAGCGGAGGAGAGCGGAAGCCTTGCCGACAATTCGCCTGAGTCCAGCGGAAAGGGAATACCAGGGCCTGGAGCCTGATTCGCTTATGTCTAGCAGTTCAGGAGTACCAGGGCCCGGAGCGGAGGAGCGGAGGAGCGGATGAGAGGAGAGGCGGAGGAGAGCGGAAGCCCGGCCGACATTTCGCCTAAGCCCCGCGGAGAGGGAGTACCAGGGCCTGGAGCCTGATTCGCTTATGTCTAGCAGTTCAGGAGTACCAGGGCCCGGAGCGGAGGAGCGGAGGAGCGGAGGAGCGGAGGAGCGGATGAGAGGAGAAGCGGAGGAGAGCGGAAGCCCGGCCAACAATTCGCCTAAGTCCCGCGGAGAAGGAGTACCAAGGCCTGGAGCCTGATTCGCTTATGTCTAGCAGTTCAGGAGTACCAGGGCCGGAGCGGAGGAGCGGAGGAGCCGAGGAGCGGAGGAGAGTGGAAGCCCGGCCGGCAATTCGCCTGTGTCTCGCGGAGAGGGAGTACCAGGTTCTGGAGCCTGAATCGCCTATGTCCAGCAGTTCAGGAGTACCAGGGCCGGAGCGGAGGAGCGGAGGAACGGAGGAGCGGAGGAGAGTGGAAGCCCGGCCGGCAATTCGCCTGTGTCTCGCGGAGAGGGAGTACCAGGTTCTTGAGCCTGAATCGCCTATGTCCAGCAGTTCAGGAGTACCAGGGCCAGGAGCGGAAGAGCGGAGGGGCGGATGAGTGGATGAGCGGACGAGCGGAGAAGAGAGGAAGCCCGGCCCACATTTCGCCTAAGTCCCGCGGAGAGGGAGTACCAGGGCCTGGAGCCTGATTCGCTTATGTCTAGCAGTTCAGGAGTACCAGGGCCCGGAACGGAGGAGCGGAGGAGCGGACGAGCGGAGGAGCGGAGTACCGGAGGACCGGAGGACCGGAGGACCGGAGGACCGGAGGACCGGAGGAGAGCTGAATCCGGCCGACAATTCGCCTGAGTCCCGCGGAAAGGGAGTACCAGGGCCAGAAGCGTGATTTAATGATGTCCAGCAGTTCAGGAGTACCAGGGCCCGGAGCGGAGGAGCAGAGGAGCGGATGAGCAGAAGAACGTTTAAGCAGTGGAGCGGAGGAGTGGATGAGAGGAGAAGCGGAGGAGAGCGGAAGCCCGGCCGACAATTCGCCTGAGTCCAGCGGAAAGGGAGTACCAGGGCCTGGAGCCTGATTCGCTCATGTCTAGCAGTTCAGGAGTACAAGGGCCCGGAGCGGAGGAACGGAGGAGCGGAGGAGCGGAGGAGCGGATGAGCGGATGAGCTGGGGAGAGCGGAAGCCCGGCCGGCAATTCACCCGAGTCCCGCGGAAAGGGAGTACCAGGGCCTGAAGCGGAGGAGCGGAGGAGCGGAGGTGAGCGGTGTCCCGGCCGAATATTTGCCGAAGTCCCGTGGAAAGGGAGTACCAGGGCCTGGAGCCTGATTCGCTTATGTCTAGCAGTTCAGGAGTACCAGGGCCCTGAGCGGAGGAGTGGAGGAGCGGAGTAGCGGATGAGCGGAGGAACGGAGGTGAGCGGTTGCACGGCCGAATATTCGCCTAAGTCCCGCGGAAAGGGCGTACCAGGGCCTGGAGCCTGATTCGCTTATGTCTAGCAGTTCAGGAATACCAGGGCCCGGAGCGGAGGAGCGGAGGAGTGGAGGAGCGGAGGACCGGAGGACCGGAGGACCGGAGGACCGGAGGAGAGCTGAATCCGGCCGACAATTCGCCTGAGTCCCGCGGAAAGGGAGTACCAGGGCCAGAAGCGTGATTTAATTATGTCCAGCAGTTCAGGAGTACCAGGGCCGGAGCGGAGGAGCGGAGGAGCGGAGGAGCGGAGGAGAGCGGAAGCCCGGCCGAATATTTGCCTAAGTCCCGCGGAAAGGGAGTACCAGGGCCAGGAACGTGATTCGCTTATGTCTTGCAGTTCAGGAGTACCAGGGCCTGGAGTTGAGGTGCGGAGGAGTGGATGAGAGGAGAAGCGGAGGAGAGCGGAAGCCTTGCCGACACGTCGCCTGAGTCCAGCGGAAAGGGAGTACCAGGGCCTGGAGCCTGATTCGCTTATGTCTAGCAGTTCAGGAGTCCCAGGGCCCGGAGCGGAGGAGCTGATGAGAGGAGAAGCGGAGGAGAGCGGAATCCCGGCCAACAAGTCGCCTAAGCCCCGCGGAGAGGGAGTACCAGGGCCTGGAGCCTGATTCGCTTATGTCCAGCAGTTCAGGAGTACCAGGGCCGGAACGGAGGAGCGGAGGAGCGGAGGAGCGGAGGAGCGGAGGACCGGAGTACCGGAGGACCGGAGGACCGTAGGACCGGAGGACCGGAGGAGAGCTGAATCCGGCCGACAATTCGCCTGAGTCCCGCGGAAAGGGAGTACCAGGGCCAGAAGCGTGATTTAATGATGTCCAGCAGTTGAGGAGTACCAGGGCCCGGAGCGGAGGAGCGGAGGAGCGGATGAGAGGAGAAGCGGTGGAGAGCGGAAGCCCGGCCGACAATTCGCCTAAGTCCCGCGGATTGGTAGTACCAGGGCCCGGATCGGGGCAGCGGAGGAGCAGATGAGCAGAAGAGCGGAGGAGCGGAGGATCGGAGGAGCGGAAGAGCGGAGGACCGGAGGACCGGAGGACCGGAGGACCGGAGGACCGGAGGACCGGAGGAGAGCTGAATCCGGCCGACAATTCGCCTGAGTCCCGCGGAAAGGGAGTACCAGGGCCAGAAGCGTGATTTAATGATGTCCAGCAGTTCAGGGTTACCAGGGCCCGGAGCGGATGAGCAGAAGAACGTTTAAGCAGTGGAGCGGAGGAGCGGAGGAGTGGATGAGAGGAGAAGCGGAGGAGAGCGGAAGCCCGGCCGACAATTCGCCTGAGTCCAGCGGAAAGGGAGTACCAGGGCCTGGAGCCTGATTCGCTCATGTCTAGCAGTTCAGGAGTACCAGGGCCCGGAGCGGAGGAACGGAGGAGCGGAGGAGCGGAGGAGCGGATGAGCGGATGAGCTGAGGAGAGCGGAAGCCCGGCCGGCAATTCACCTGAGTCCCGCGGAAAGGGAGTACCAGGGCCTGAAGCGTCATTTAATGATGTTCAGCAATTCAGGAGTACCAGGGTAAGGTGCGGAGGAGCGGCGGAGCGGAGGGGCGGATGAGTGGATGAGCGGACGAGCGGAGAAGAGAGGAAGCCCGGCCCACATTTCGCCTAACTCCTGCGGAGAGGGAGTACCAGGGCCTGGAGCCTGATTTGCATATGTCCAGCAGTTCAGGAGTACCAGGGCCGGAGCGGAGGAGCGGAGGAGCGGAGGAGAGCGGAAGCCCGGCCGAATATTTGCCTAAGTCCGGCGGAGAGGGAGTACCAGGGCCTGGAGCCTGATTCGCTCATGTCTAGCAGTTCAGGAGTACCAGGGCCCGGAGCGGAGGAGCGGAGGAGCGGATGAGAGGAGAAGCGGTGGAGAGCGGAAGCCCGGCCAACAATTCACCTAAGTCCCGCGGATTGGTAGTACCAGGGCCCGGATCGGGGCAGCGGAGGAGCAGATGAGCAGAAGAGCGGAGGAGATGAGGATCGGAGGAGCGGAAGAGCGGAGGAGCGGAGGAGCGGAGGAGCGGAGGAGCGGAGGTGAGCGGAAGCCCGGCCGACAATTCGCCTGAGTCCCGCGGAGAGGGAGTACCAGGGCCAGAAGCGTCATTTAATGATGTTCAGCAATTCAGGAGTACCAGGGCAAGGTGCGGAGGAGCGGAGGAGCGGAGGGTTGGATGAGAGGATGAGCGGACGAGCGGAGGAGAGAGGAAGCCCGGCCCACATTTCGCCTAAGTCCCGCGGAGAGGGAGTACCAGGGCCTGGAGCCTGATTCGCATATGTCCAGCAGTTCAGGAGTACCAGGGCCGGTACCGGAGGTGCGGAGGAGCGGATGAGAGGAGAAGCGGAGGAGAGCTGAAGCCCGGCCGACAATTCGCCTAAGTCCCGCGGAGAGGGAAACCAGGACCTGGAGCCTGATTCGCTTATGTCTAGCAGTTCAGGAGTACAAGGGCCCGGATCGGAGGATCGGAGGAGCGGATGAGCAGAAGAACGTTTAAGCGGTGGAGCGGAGGAGCGGATGAGCGGAGGAGAGCGGAATCCGGCCGACAATTCGCCTGAGTCCCGCGGAAAGTGAGTACCAGGGCCAGAAGCGTGATTTAATGATGTCCAGCAGCTCAGGAGTACCAGGGCCAGGTGCGGAGGAGCGGAGAAGCGGAGAAGCGGAGGAGAGCGGAAGCCCGGCCCACATTTCGCCTGAGTCCCGCGGATTGGGAGTACCAGGACCTGGAGCCTGATTCGCTTTTGGCAAACAGTTCAGGAGTACCAGGGCCGAGAGCGGAGGAGCGGAGGAGCGGAGGAGCGGAGGAGCGCAGGAGCGCAGGAGCGAAGGAGCGCAGGAGCGGAGGTGAGCGGAAGCCCGGCCGAATATTCGCCGAAGTCCCGTGGAAAGGGAGTACCAGGACCTGGAATCTGATTCGCTTATGTCTAGCAGTTCAGGAGTTCCAGGGCCCGAAGCGGAGGAGCGGAGGAGCGGATGAGAGGAGAAGCGGTGGAGAGCGGAAGTCCGGCCGACAATTCGCCTAAGTCCCGCGGATTGGTAGTACCAGGGCCCGGAGCGGGGCAGCGGAGGAGCAGATGAGCAGAAGAGCGGAGGAGCGGAGGAGCGGAGGAGCGGAGGAGTGGATGAGCGGAGGAGCGGAGGTGAGCGGAAGCCCGGTCGACATTTCGCCTAAGTCCCGCGGAGAGGGAGTACCAGGGCCAATATCGTGATTCGCTTATGTCTAGCAGTTCAGGAGTACCAGGGCCTGGAGCGGAGGTGCGGAGGAGTGGATGAGAGGAGAAGCGGAGGAGAGCGGAAGCCCGGCCGACAATTCGCCTGAGTCCAGCGGAAAGGGTGTATCAGGGCCTGGAGCCTGATTCGCTTATGTCTAGCAGTTCAGGAGTACCAGGGCCGGGAGCGGAGGAGCGGAGGAGCGGATGAGCAGAAGAACGTTTAAGCGGTGGAGCGGAGGAGCGGATGAGCGGAGGAGAGCGGAATCCGGCCGACAATTCGCCTGAGTCCCGCGGAAAGGGAGTACCTTGACCTGGAGCCTGAATCTCATGTCCTGCGGTTCCGGAGTACCAGGGCCCTGAGCGGAGGAGCGGATGAGCGGAGGAGCGAAGGTGAGCGGAAGCCCGGCCGAATATTCGCCTAAGTCCCGCTGAAAGGGAGTACCAGGGCCTGGAGCCTTATTCGCTTATGTCTAGCAGTTCAGGAGTACCAGGGCCCGGAGCGGAGGAGCGGAGGAGCGGAGGAGCGGAGGAGCGGAGGAGCGGATGAGAGGAGAAGCGGAGGAGAGCGGAAGCCCGGCCGACAATTCGCCTAAGTCCCGCGGAGAGGGAGTACCAAGGCCTGGAGCCTGATTCGCTTATGTCTAGCAGTTCAGGAGTACCAGGGCCGGAGCGGAGGAGCGGAGGAGCCGAGGAGCGGAGGAGAGTGGAAGCCCGGCCGGCAATTCGCCTGTGTCTCGCGGAGAGGGAGTACCAGGTTCTGGAGCCTGAATCGCCTATGTCCAGCAGTTCAGGAGTACCAGGGCCGGAGCGGAGGAGCGGAGGAACGGAGGAGCGGAGGAGAGTGGAAGCCCGGCCGGCAATTCGCCTGTGTCTCGCGGAGAGGGAGTACCAGGTTCTTGAGCCTGAATCGCCTATGTCCAGCAGTTCAGGAGTACCAGGGCCAGGAGCGGAGGAGCGGAGGAGCGGAGAAGCGGAGGAGAGCGGAAGCCCGTCCGACAATTCGCCTGAGTCCCGCGGATGGGGAGTACAAGGGTCTGGAGCCTGAATCGCTTATGTCCAGCAGTTCAGGAGTACCAGGGCCAGGAGCGGAGGACCGGAGGACCGGAGTATCGGAGGAGCGGAGGAGCGAGGGATTGGAGAAGCGGAGGAGCGGAGGAGAGGAGGAGCGGAAGAGCGGAGGAGCGGAGGAGCGGAGGAGCGGAGGAGAGGGGAAGCACGCTCCATATTTCGCCAGAGTCCCGCGGATAGGGAGTAACAGGGCCAAGAGCCTGATTCGCTTATGTACAGCAGTTCTGGAGTACTAAGGTCCGGAGCGGATCAGCGGCGGAGCGGATGAGTGGAAGAACGGAGGAGCGGTGGAGCGGAGGAGCGGAGGAGCGGAGGAGCCGAGGAGCGGAGGAGCCGAGGAGCAGAGTTATGTTTCTCTTCTCAAAGGCGGGGAAGCTTTGGGGCAGCAGGACCCCTTAGACTGGCCAATATGAGCCTTCTATGGACATAGCTCCCCCGGACGTATGACCGGTGCTCCCGGACCTCTTGGTACATACATGTGAATGAGTGGATGAGCTAATGTTTGTTTGGTTGTGGATGCTTTTCGGCTAACGCTATTAGCACAGCTATGAAGACTTAAGGTGTGTGTGTGTCTGTGTGTGTGTGTGAGTGTCTTTGTGTGTTTGTGTGAGTGATGTTGTTTTGCCGGGGGGGGGGGGGGTCGCGGACAGGGAGTACCAGTGCCAAGAGCGGATGAGCTGAGGAGCGGAGGAGGGCAGAAGCCCGGCCCGTGATTCGCTTATGTCAAGCGGTTCGGGAATTCCAGGGCCCAAAGCGGAGGAGCGGTGGAGCTGAGCTGTGTGTGTGTCTTTGTGTGTTTATGTGTGTGTGTCAGTTTGTTCTTGTGTGTGTATGTGTGAGAGTTTATTTAGGTGGAGGGGGGGAGTACCAGGGCCCATAGCGGAAGAGCGGTGGAGCTGAGAAGCGGAGGAGCGGAGTAGCGGAAGTATTGTTTCTCCACTCAGAGACGGGGAAGCTTAGAACCCCAGAATTCCAGGGCCCAAAGCGAAAAAGCGGAGGAGCGGAGAAGCGGAGGAGTGGAGGAGAGCAGAAGCACCTCTGGCAATTCTCCTGAGTTTGCAGGATCGGGAGTACCAGGGCCAATAGCGGAGGAGCGGAGGTGTTGAGAAGCGGAGGAGTGGAGGAGCGATATTATATTTCTCTTCTCAAAGGCGGGGAAGCTTGGGGGCACCAGGACCCCTTAGACCGGCAAATGTGAGCCTTCTCCGGACATAGATGCCCCGGACGTATGACCGGAGATCCAGGACCTCCGGGCACATACATTTGACTGAGTGGATGAGCTAATGTTTGTTTGGTTGTGGATGCGTTTCGGCTAATGCTATTAGCACAGCTATGATGACTTAAGGTGTGTGTGTGTGTGTGGGTGTTTGTGTGTTTGTGTGTTTTTGTGTTCTTGTGTGTGTGTGTGTGTGTGTGTGTGTGTGTGTGTGTGTGTGAGTGTGTTTGTGTGTGCGTTTGTGTATATGTGTGTGACAGTTTGTTTAGGTGGGGGGGGGGCGCGGACAGGGGGTAGCTGGGCCTGGAGTGGATGAGATGTGGAGCGGATGGAGCATGTCCCGTAATTCTCCTGAGTTCGGCGGATCGGGAGTACCAGGGCCCATAGCGGAGGAGCGGTGGAGCGGAGAAGCGGACCATTGGGCACACACATGTGAATGAGTGGATGAGCTAATGTTTGTTTGGTTGTGGATGCATTTCGGCTAAAGCTATTAGCACAGCTATGATTACTTAATGTGTGTATATGTGTCAGTGTGTGTGTGTGTGTGAGTGTCTTTGTGTATGTGTGTGATAGTTTGTTTTGGTGGGGGGGGGGGTCACGGACAAGGAGTACCAGGGCACACACATGTGAATGAGTGGATGAGCTAATGTTTGTTTGGTTGTGGATGCGTTTCGGCTAAAGCTATTAGCACAGCTATGAAGACTTAAGGTGTGTGTATGAGTGTATATGTGTGTCTGTGTGTGTGTGTGTGTGTGAGAGGCTCTTTTGGTGTGGGGGGGGGGGGGGGGGGGTCGCGGACAGGGAGTACCATAGGGCACACACATGTGAATGAGTGGATGAGCTAATGTTTGTTTGGTTGTGGATGCGTTTCGGCTAATGCTATTAGCACAGCTATGATGAGTTAAGGTGTGTGTGTATGTGTGTGTGTGTGTGTGTGTTTGTGTGTTTTTGTGTGTGTGTGAGTGATTATGTGTGAGAGTTTGTTTAGGTGGGGGGGGGGGAGTACCAGGGCCCATCGCAGAGGAGCAGTTGAGCTGAGAAGCGGAGGAGCGGAGGAGCGGAGGTAATGTTTCTTCTCTCAGAGGCGGGGAAGCTTGGGGGCAGAAGAACCCCTTAGACGGGCTAATGTGAGCATTCTCCGGACATAGATCCCCCGGTCGTATGATTGGAGCTGCCGGACCATTGGGCACACACATGTGAATGAGTGGATGAGCTAATGTTTGTCTGGTTGTGGATGCGTTTCGGCTAATGCTATTAGCACAGCTAAGATGAGTTAAGGTGTGTGTGTGTGTGTATGTCTGTCTGTGTGTTTGTGTGTGTGTGTGTGTGTGTGTGAGTTTGTTTAGGTGGGGGGGGGGTCACGGACAGGGAGTACCAGGGCCTCGAGCGGATGAGCTGAGGAGCGGAGGAGGGCAGATGCCCGGCCTTGATTCGCTTATGTCCAGCGGTTCGGGAATTCCAGGGCCCAAAGCGGAGGGGCAGTGGAGCTGAGAAGCGGAGGAGCGGAGTAGCAGAGGCATAGTTTCTCCTCTCAGAGGCGGGGAAGCTTGGGGGCATCAGAACCCCTTGGACGGGCTAATGTGAGCATTCTCCGGACATAGATCCCCCGAACGTATGATTGGACCTCCCGGACCATTGGGCACACACATGTGAATGAGTGGATGAGCTAATGTTTGTTTGGTTGTGGATGCATTTCGGCTAATGCTATTAGCACAGCTATGATGAGTTAAGGTGTGTGTGTGTGTGTGTGTGTGGTGCGTGTGTGTGCGTGTGTGTGTCTGTTTGTTTGTTTTTGTGTCTGTGTGAGGGTGTTCGTGTGTGTGTGTGTGAGAGTTTGTTTAGGTGGGGGGGGGTACCAAGGCCCATCGCGGAAGAGCTGTGGAGTGGAGAAGCGGAGGAATGGAGGAGTGGAGGTAATTTCTCTCTTCTCAAAGGCAGAGGATGGGAAGTTTGGGGGCAGTAGGACGCCTTAGACCAGCCACTGTGAGCCTTCTCCAGATATAGATCCCCCGGACGTATGATTGGAGCTCCCGGACCATTGGGCACACACATGTGAATGAGTGGATGAGCTAATGTTTGTTTGGTAGTGGATGCGTTTCGGCTAATGCTATTAGCACAGCTATGATGAGTTAAGGTGTGTTTGTGTATGTGTGTGTGTGTGTGTGTGCGTGTGTGTGTTTGTGTGTTTTTGTGTGTGAGTGAGTGTGTTTAGGTGGGGGGGGGGTACCAGGGCCCATAGCCGAGGAGCGGTGGAGCTGAGAAGCGGAGGAGCGGAGTAGCCGAGGTATTGTTTCTCCTCTCAGAGGCGGGGAATCTTGGGAGCTATTAGCACAGCTATGATGACTTAAGGTGTGTGTGTGTTTGTGTGTTTGTGTTTTTGTGTGTTCTTGTGTGTGTGTGTGTGTGTGTGTGTGTGTTTTTGTGTGTGCGTTTGTGTATATGTGTGTGACAGTTTGTTTAGGTGGGGGGGGGGGGCGCGGACAGGGGGTAGCTGGGCCTGGAGCGGATGAGCTGTGGAGCGGATGGAGGGCAGAAGCACGTCTCATAATTCTCCTGAGTCCGGCGGATCGGGAGTACCAGGGCCCATAGCGGAGGAGCGGTGGAGCGGAGAAGCGAACGATTGGGCACACACATGTGAATGAGTGGATGAGGTAATGTTTGTTTGGTTGTGGATGCATTTCGGCTAATGCTATTAGCACAACTATGATGACTTAATGTGTGTATGTGTGTCAGTGTGTGTGTGTGTGTGAGTGTCTTTGTGTATGTGTGTGATAGTTTGTTTTGGTGGGGGGGGTCGCGGACACGGAGTACCAGGGCACACACATGTGAATGAGTGGATGAGCTAATGTTTGTTTGGTTGTGGATGCGTTTCGGCTAAAGCTATTAGCACAGCTATGATGAGTTAAGGTGTGTGTGTATGTGTGTGTGTGTGTGTTTGTGTGTTTTTGTGTGTGTGTGAGTGATTTTTTGTGAGAGTTTTTTTTTGGTGGGGGGGGGGGGGGAGTACCAGGGCCCATAGCGGAGGAGCGGAGTAGCGGAGGTATTGTTTCTCTTCTCAGAGGCGGGGAAGCTTGGGAGCTATTAGCACAGGTATGATGACTTAAGGTGTGTGTGTGTGTGTGTGTTTGTGTGTTTGTGTGTTTGTGTGTTTGTGTGTTTGTGTGTTCTTGTGTGTGTGTGTGTGTGTGTGTGTGTGTGTGTGTGTGTTTGTGTGTGCGATTGTGTATATGTGTGTGACAGTTTGTTTAGGTGGGGGGGGGGCGCGGACAGGGGGTAGCTGGGCCTGGAGCGGATGAGCTGTGGAGCGGATGGAGGGCAGAAGCACGTCTCATAATTCTCCTGAGTCCGGCGGATCGGGAGTACCAGGGCCCATAGCGGAGGAGCGGTGGAGCGGAGAAGCGAACGATTGGGCACACACATGTGAATGAGTGGATGAGGTAATGTTTGTTTGGTTGTGGATGCATTTCGGCTAATGCTATTAGCACAACTATGATGACTTAATGTGTGTATGTGTGTATGTGTGTCAGTGTGTGTGTGTGTGTGAGTGTCTTTGTGTATGTGTGTGATAGTTTGTTTTGGTGGGGGGGGGGTCGCGGACACGGAGTACCAGGGCACACACATGTGAATGAGTGGATGAGCTAATGTTTGTTTGGTTGTGGATGCGTTTCGGCTAAAGCTATTAGCACAGCTATGATGAGTTAAGGTGTGTGTGTATGTGTGTGTGTGTGTGTTTGTGTGTTTTTGTGTGTGTGTGAGTGATTTTTTGTGAGAGTTTTTTTTGGTGGGGGGGGGGGGGGAGTACCAGGGCCCATAGCGGAGGAGCGGAGTAGCGGAGGTATTGTTTCTCTTCTCAGAGGCGGGGAAGCTTGGGAGCTATTAGCACAGGTATGATGACTTAAGGTGTGTGTGTGTGTGTGTGTTTGTGTGTTTGTGTGTTTGTGTGTTTGTGTGTTTGTGTGTTTGTGTGTTCTTGTGTGTGTGTGTGTGTGTGTGTGTGTGTGTGTGTGTTTGTGTGTGCGATTGTGTATATGTGTGTGACAGTTTGTTTAGGTGGGGGGGGGGGGCGCGGACAGGGGGTAGCTGGGCCTGGAGCGGATGAGCTGTGGAGCGGATGGAGGGCAGAAGCACGTCCCATTCAGCCGCCGGCAACCATAAAAACCTATCTTTAACTTAAAAACAAACAAAAATGTGCAATATCTCATTTCTGTGCAATATTCAGAAACTGTGCAATATTTCATTTCATAACAGCTACATTGTGCAATATTTCATCTCATCTCATAACAGCTACACTATAATGTTCCCTTCTATCATACTATTGTGCACTCCTTACCTCACTTGTTACTAAGACACTTATAGTTTTATCACTGCTTACTAAGACACTTTATAGTTTCACTGAAACACTTTATAGTTTATAGTTTATTTTTATTTATAATTCTGCCTTTCTTTTATTATTTATTACTGTTATATTTTCTGTAACTCTGGCACTGCAATTTCCTTCGGGATTATAAAAGTTGTTCTGATTCTTATTCTTAATTCTCCTGAGTCCGGCGGATCGGGAGTACCAGGGCCCATAGTGGAGGAGCGGTGGAGCGGAGAAGCGGACCATTGAGCACACACATGTGAATGAATGGATGAGCTAATGTTTCTTTGGTTGTGGATGCGTTTCGGCTAATGCTATTAGCACAGCTATGATGACTTAATGTGTGTATGTGTGTCAGTGTGTGTGTGTGTGTGAGTGTCTTTGTGTATGTGTGTGATAGTGTGTTTTGGTGGGGGGGGGGGGTCGCGGACACGGAGTACCAGGGCACACACATGTGAATGAGTGGATGAGCTAATGTTTGTTTGGTTGTGGATGCGTTTCGGCTAAAGCTATTAGCACAGCTATGAAGACTTAAGGTATGTGTATGTGATTATGTGTGTGTCTGTGTGTGTGAGTGTTTTTGTGTGTGTGTGTGTGTGTGAGAGGCTCTTTTGGTGGGGGGGGGGTCGTGGACAGGGAGTACCATTGGGCACACACATGTGAATGAGTGGTTTAGCTAATGTTTGTTTGGTTGTGAATGCGTTTCGGCTAATGCTATTAGCACAGCTATGAGTTAAGGTGTGTGTGTATGTGTGTGTGTGTGTGTTTGTGTGTTTTTGTGTGTGTGTGAGGGATTTTGTGTGAGATTTTGTTTAGGTGGGGGGGGGGGGGGTACCAGGGCCCATCACGGAGGAGCGGTGGAGCTGAGAAGCGGAGGAGCAGAGGAGCGAAGGTAATGTTTCTTCTCTCAGAGGCGGGGAAGCTTGGGGGCAGAAGAACCCCTTAGACGGGCTAATGTGAGCATTCTCCGGACATAGATCCCCCGGTCGTATGATTGGAGCTGCCGGACCATTGGGCACACACATATGTGAATGAGTGGATGAGCTAATGTTTGTTTTGTTGTGGATACGTTTCGGCCAATGCTATTAGCACAGCTATGATGAGTTCAGGTGTGTGTGTGTGTGTGTATGGGTGTGTGTGTGTGTGTGTGTGTGTGTGTGTGTGTACGTGTGTTTATGTTTGTGTGAGAGTTTGTTTTGGTGGGTGGGTGGGGATGGGGGGGGTTCCCGCGGACTGGGAGTACCAGGGCCTCGAGCGGATGAGCTGAGGAGCGGAGGAGGGCAGATGCCCGGCCTTGATTCGCTTATGTCCAGCGGTTCGGGAGTTCCAGGGCCCAAAGCGGAGGAGCGGAGGACAGCAAAAGCCCTGTCCGCAATTCACCTGAGTCTGGCGGATCGGTAGTACCTGGTTCCGCAGCGGAGGAGCGGAGGAGCTGAGAAGCGGAGGAGCTGAGGAGATGTTTCTCTTCTCAGAGGCGGCGAGGGGGGGGGGGGGGGAGAGAGCAGGACCCCTTACCCTTATCCCCCGGACGTTTGAGTGGAGCTCCCGCACATGCGAATGACTGGATGACAAGGAGTGCCAGGGCCTGGAGCGGATGAGCAGAGGAGAGGCGGAGGGCAGAAGCCCGGCCCAGTTCGGGAGTTCCAGGGTCCAAAGCGGGGGAGCGAAGAAGCGGAGGAGAGCAGAAGAGCAGAAGACTGGCCCGGAATTCACCGAAGTCCCGCAGATCGGGAGTTCCAGGGCCCGAGCGGAAGAGCGGAGGAGCGGAGGAGCGGAGCAAAGCGGAAGCCCGTCTTAACAACAAGGAAATTACAGATGAAGCTATAATTTCCACAGAAATCTTTAAATTCTATAGCCACCTATACACTTCGACATTATCAAAAAGCGATTGTGACTCCTTTCCAACAAATATTCCTCAATATAGCCCAAAAATAAACAACAACAAACAACATATGTTTGTTTTGTATATGTTTATATATAAACAGCAAAAAATATACAGTTTGATGTCTGAGATTCCTTGTGAATCGCCAACTTAATTATATGTTGTATTCCCCTTGCAATCTTTTTTCGTTTTAATTTTTTATTTGTCTATCTATTGATTTAATTATTTCCTTTTAATTTCTTTTTTTGTCTAGCATTGTAAATTTCTCACAAACCGTTAACACTATTAACTTCTGATTACATACAGAACGAATGTCCTTATGTCCTTTGTTTCCTCATGCCTGGTTGTTTCATTGACATTCAGTTCTACCTTGCCATGTTTATTTGTACATTTGTATATTTGTGTGTACTATTTATGTTCAATTAAAAAAAAAAAAAAAAGAATGAGAGGCTGAGAAAATCTCCATGTCTCTCTCTCTCCCCCCCTTAATGCCCCCCCCCCTCTTCCTCACGGCGGCCGACGCAATGTGATTCTCGCCGTTGTTGTGGAAGTAGGGTAAAGGATTCCCCGCGTCGGTGCGAGCGATGCGTTTCAAGGCGTATTGCATGTGTGTATGGAGGGGGGGGGGGGTCTACAGGATACCGCAGGCCGGCAATGGTGCACCTTCTGCGGACATCGATCACCGAAACGTCGGCGTGGAGCTCCCGGAGCAGCCGGCGTGTACATGTGAATGAATGGAGGAGCTAATGTGTGTGTGGTGGTGGTGGTGGGGGGGGGGGGGGCGTTTCGGCTTGACGGGAAAGAAACCAAATGTGTCACAAATGCAAAAGTTTGGTGCTGTGTGCTATGCATACAAGCACAACAAAAAGAAACTTGACTCAAGAGGTGAGAAGGGAGTTTTCATTGGATATGACAAAAATAGTCCAGCTTATTTTGTATATTATCCAAATAGTGAAAGAGTACTAAAACAGACTGCTAAAATTTGTGTCGAACCCATCTCCAGAGCAACAAACCCAGACAGAGATGAGCTCAGACCAGGATGATGATGATAATGATGATGATGATGATGATGATGATGATGATGATGATGATGATGATGATGATGATGATGATGATGATGATGATGATGATGATCAGTTAGACATTTAAAGAGGCAAGGAGTTCCCTCAATGCTGACAAGTGGATGAAATCTATGGACGAAGAGATGGAGTCATTGAGAGAGAAGAACACTTTTACCCTAACACAGCTACCCCAAGGCAAGTGTGCAGTGGGGGTGGGGATGGGGGGTGGGGGGCGTATGCGCTAAAAAGAAATGAAGATGGCACAAACAAATATAAAGCTCGTTATGTTGCTAAGGGCTACAGTCAAAGGTATGGCACGGATTTCGAGGAAACATTTTCTCCAACAGCAAATATGACAAGTGTGAGGGTGTTTATGCAGAAATCAGTTCCGGAAAATTTGTTCTTACACCAAATGGATGTAAAGACAGCCTATCTTCATGCACCCATAGATTGTGAGCTCTGTGTAGAACAACCAGAAGGGTATGAAGTGACAAATAAAAAACAGAAGCTGGTGTGTAAACTTAAAAAGTCACTATACGTCCCTGAACAAGCCGGTCGTCATTGGGATCTGATGCTCCATTCTTACTTGATTGACAATGACTTTATTCAGAATGAAGCAGATCATTGTGTTTATGTCAAAGAAAACCAAAATGACAAGGTCATCATCATAATATGGGTAGATGATTTAATCATAGCTGCGAGTGATGAGGAAGTAATGAAAGAGGTGAAAATCATGCTTACAGCTAGATTTAAAATGAAGGACTTGGGCAAACTGATCAAAATCAATACCCAGAAAATATGTCAGTCAGAAGAGTGTGTTAAGATGTCACAAAGAAAATATGTGGAAAGGTAGCCCTACAGTATTGTCCAACACAAGAGATGCCGGCACATGTTATGACAAAGCCTGCATCACAGTTTAAGTTGTTGAATTTTTCAAAGTTGTTGTTTGTTGTTTGGGTCATGAGTATTTTATTTTGATGTAAATGGGCAAAGATACCAATAATATGAGAGCAAGTGGGGGCGTTGTTAACTGAGAAATATGCTCTCAATTATTTTACGTTTTATTTCCAAGGGCCAGTCTCAGCTTCCGGTCAACAGGATCCCGCAGACCGGCCAAGGTGCACCTTCTTCGGACACGGATCCCCGTGTCGTCGGCGTGAAGCTCCGGGAGCACCAGACATGCACATATGAATAAGCGAAGGAGTCAACTCCATAAGTCCTCCACTCAGGGCCTCGGTGTCACTGAATCGAGCAATTTGGTTTTTAATGTTTAAAAATCGGCTTAACATTGAGGTGGAAAACACAGCGGTATCGTTAAAATACAGTAACAGGGTGATAACATCCATGTAAGAAGTGGAGGGGGATTTATTGCACTCACGGCCCCACTCGTTTATTCCTCTCATACACAGCAGCCAGATCACCTGCTGGAGCTCCAAGCGCTGTGCACTGTCGGATGCCGCCATCTAGCGGACATAAAATGTAAGGAAGCGGAGGGAGAAAGCCATCCGGTGTTCCCCGAGTAGCGGCGACGAACGAGTTTAGAGCCGTGGAGAAGATTTGCTTTGGGTAGATGATTTAATTATTGCAGCAGAGTGTTGCATGGTTTTCAGGGAGGAGTTGAGAAAGGGTCTGGGTGGTCAAGGAGAGCTTCCAGATGATTGGACAACAACAGCTAGTGTGATCAGGGAGACAGGTAGAAGAGTACTTGGTGTGTCATCTGGAAGGAAAGTAGATAAGGAGACTTGGTGGTAGAATGAGGAAGTGCAGGAGTGTATACAGAGAAAATGGTTAGCGAAGAAGAAGTGGGATACTGAGAGGACTGAAGAGAACAGACAGGAGTTCAGGGAGCTGCGGCGAAAGGTAAAGATAGAGGTAGCAAAGGCAAAACAAAGGGCTTATGATGACTTGTATGCTCGGTTGGATAGTAAGGAGGCTGAAAATGATCTATACAAGTTGGCGAAACAGAGAGATAAAGATGGAAAGGATGTACAGCAGGTCCGGGTGATAAAGGACAGAGAGGGAAATGTATTGACAGATGCTAGAAGAGTGACAGGAAGATGGAAAGAGTACTTTGAAGAGCTGATGAATGTGGAAAATGAAAGAGAGGCAAGGGTAGAAGAGGTGATTATTGTAGACCACAAAGTAGCAAAAATGAGTAAAAGTGAAGTGAGGAAGGCATTGAAGAGGATGAAGAGTGGAAAAGCAGTTGGTCCTGATGATATACCTGTGGAGGTGTGGAAGTGTCTAGGAGAGGCAGCGGTAGATTTTCTGACTAGATTATTCAACAGGATCTTAGAGAGTGAGAAGATGCCTGAAGAATGGAGACAAAGTGTGATGGTGCCTATTTTTAAGAATAAAGGGGATGTGCAGAATTGTGGCAACTACAGAGGGATAAAGTTGATGAGCCATACAATGAAGTTATGGGAAAGAGTAGTGGAAACTAGACTGAGAGCAGAAGTCAGCATTTGTGAACAGCAGTATGGCTTCATGCCTAGGAAGAGTACTACAGATGCAGTATTTGCGTTGAGAATGCTAATAGAAAAGTACAGAGAAGGCCAGAGGGAGCTGCATTGCGTTTTCGTAGACCTAGAAAAAGCATATGACAGGGTGCCAAGAGAGGAGCTCTGGTATTGTATGAGGAAGTCTGGAGTGGCAGAGAAGTATGTTAGACTGGTGCAGGACATGGATGCCAGCTGTGAGACACTGGTACGGTGTGCTGTAGGGGTAACCGAGAAGTTCAAGGTGGAGGTGGGACTCCATCAGGGATCAGCTCTGAGCCCCTTCTTGTTCGCAATGGTGATGGGTAGGCTGACAGATGAGGTTAGACAGGAATCCCCATGGACCATGATGTTTGCGGATGACATTGTGATCTGTAGTGAGAGCAGACAACAGGTAGAGGAAAATCTAGAGAGGTGGAGGTATGCTCTGGAAAGGAGAGGAATGAAAGTTAGTCACAGCAAGACAGAATATATGTGTGTGAACGAGAGGAACTCGGGTGGAGCGGTGAGGCTACAGGGAGTGGAGATCAAGAAGCTGGAGGATTTCAGGTACTTAGGGTCAACAGTCCAGAGCAACGGAGAGTGCGTAAAAGAGGTGAAGAGACGGGTCCAAGCAGGTTGGAATGGCTGGAGAAAAGTGTCAGGGGTACTATGTGATAGAAGACTATCGGCCAGAATAAAAGGAAAGGTGTACAAGACAGTGGTGAGACCAGCGATGATGTTTGGACTAGAAAGTGTTCCAATGACCAAAAGACAGCAGACAGAACTAGAGGTTGCAGAGATGAAGATGTTGAGGTTCTCTTTGGGAGTGACCAGGATGGATAGGATCAGGAATGAGTCTATCAGAGGGACGGCACATGTTTGATGTTTTGGAGAGAAGGTCAGAGAAGCCAGACTGAGATGGTTCGGTCATGTACAGAGAAGAGATAGTGAATATATTGGTAGACGGATGCTGGAAATGGAGCTGCCAGGCAATAGGTCTCGAGGAAGACCAAAGAGAAGATTTATGGACGTAGTGAGAGAGGATATGAAGGTAGCTGGTGTGAGAGAGGAAGATACAGAGAATAGGGTTAGATGGAGAAGGTTGACTCGCTGTGGCGACCCCTGACGGGAAAAGCCGAAAGAAGAAGAAGAAGATTTAATTATTGCAGCAAGCAGCAATGATGCACTCAGCACATTTAAACAGAACATGAAATTCAAGTTCAACATGAAAGACCTGGGGAAACTATCATATTTTTTGGGCATACAATTTGAACAAAAGGGGGATGAAATCAAAATGAACCAGACAAAGTACATCCTAAAAATGCTAGAGAGATTTGGAATGTCAGAATGTAAAGCAAGATCTACTCCAAGTGAGCAAAAATTAGAGGGCATCCCTGTAGCTGATGAAAATGAGCAAAGTGAACCTGTCGACCCCAAAGAATATCGTGAGATTGTAGGCAGTCTTATTTATGCCATGACTTGCACCAGACCTGATATCAGCTGGATAGTGAGCAAACTATCACAGAATCTGGCAATGGCAAAAGTAAAAAATGTAGTAGCTCCAAAACATGTTCTGAGGTATTTGAAGGGGACAGCTGATTATGAACTAAGTTTCAAGACAAATAAGGAGGATTTGAACCTGATAGCTTACAGTGATTCAGACTGGGCATCATCTGTAGAAGACAGACGTAGCACTACAGGCTACTGTTTCAGTTTAACAAAACAAGGCCCAGCCATTGCATGGAAGTCAAGGAAACAGCCCACAGTGGCCCTGTCAACATGTGAGGCTGAATACATCGGCCTAGCCACCACCGCACAAGAAAACATGTACCTGTCTCAACTGTTAAACGGTATGGACAACAAAATGTACAGTTGCACAACAATCTACGGAGACAATCAGGGGGCCATCGCACTGAGTAAGAATCCTGTAAACAGACAAAGGTCAAAACACATTGATGTAAAATATCATTTCATTCGTGAAGCACTCAGTGAGGGTTAAATAAATCTTATCTATTGTCCATCAGAGGACATGTTGGCAGACATCTCGACAAAACTCATGACAAAGGTAAAAATAGAAAAATTCAAAAAGTGGTTCTTTGGAAATTAAAATGTCCAAAGTTTTTTTTTGGATGTTGAGATCAAGAGGGGGTGTTGAGATAGGTGATCTCATTAGTTTTATTTGAGTTTACATTCTAGTATACATATGTTGTATTTGTATCTACTCTCAGGAAATGCATGGCACTTTATGACAAGGTTTGGGACTTGTTTTAGTTTTTCGCGACTGTTCAGCTAACTTGACGTTAACTTCTACGTCAGTGTTTTTTTTTTTGGTATAGCGGTGCTGGCGGGAATTTTTCCCTCACTCTGTACTGTACATGTCCCATGGCTAACCGATGTTGATTCCCGGAGCTGTGAAGAAGAAAATAAAAGACGATTCAAACAAGGCAAACTTGTGAATTCCTTCCGAAACATGGAAAACGAAGAAGCTGCGAACTTAAACGCAACAGTTTGGTTGTGGATGCGTTTCGGCTAATGCTATTAGCACAGCTATGATGAGTTAAGGTGTGTTTGTGTGTGTGTGTGTGTGTGTGTGTGCGTGTGTGTGAGTGTGAATTTGTTTAGGTGGGGGGGGGGGTTGCGGACAGGGAGTACCGGGGCCTCGAACGATAAGCTGAGGAGCGGAGGAGGGCAGAAGCCCGGCCCGTGATTCGCTTATGTCCAGCGGTTCGGGAATTCCAGGGCCCAAAGCGGAGGAGCGATGGAGCTGAGAAGCGGAGGAGCGGAGGTAATGTTTCTCCTCTCAGAGGCGGGGAAGTTTGGGGGCAGAAGAACCCCTTAGACTGGCTAATGTGAGCATACTCCGGACAAAGATCCCCCGGACGTATGATTGGAGCTCTCGGACCATTGGGCACACACATGTGAATGAGTGGATGAGCTAATGTTTGTTTGGTTGTGGATGCGTTTCGGCTAATGCTATTAGCACAGCTATGATGAGTTAAGGTGTGTGTGTATGTGTGTGTGTGTGTGTGTGTGTGTGTGTGTTTGTGTGTTTTTGTGTGTGTGTGAGTGTGTTTGTGTGTGTATGTGTGAGAGTTTGTTTAGGTGGGGGGGGGGAGTACCAGGGCCCATAGAGGAGGAGCGGTGGAGCTGAAAAGCGGAGGAGCGGAGGTAATTTTTCTCCTCTCAGAGGCGGGGAAGCTTGGGGGCAGAAGAACCCCTGAGACCGGCCAATGTGAGCCTTCTCCGGACATAGATCACCCGGACGTATGACTGGAGCTCCCGTACCTCTAGGCACACACATATGTGAATGAGTGGATGAGCTAATGTTTGTTTTGTTGTGGATACGTTTTGGCCAATGCTATTAGCACAGCTATGATGAGTTCAGGTGTGTGTGTGTGTGTGTGTGTGTGTGTTGTGTGTGTGTGTGTGTGTGTGTGTGTGTGTGTGTGTGCGTGTGTTTATCTGTGTGTGAGAGTTTGTTTTGGTGGGGGGGGGTTCCCGCGGACAGGGAGTACCAGGGGCTGGAGCGGATGAGGTGAGGAGCGGAGGAGGGCAGAAGCCCGGACCGTGATTCACTTATGTCCAGCGGTTCGGGAGTTCCAGGGCCAAAAGCGGAGAAGCGGAGGACAGCAAAAGCCCTGTCCGCAATTCACCTGAGTCCGGCGGATCGGTAGTACCTGGTTCCGCAGCGGAGGAGCGGAGGAGCGGAGGAGCGGAGGAGCGGAGGAGCGGAGCAAAGCGGAAGCCCGTCTTAACAACAAGGAAATTACAGATGAGGCTATAATTTCCACAGAAATCTTTAAATTCTATCGCCACCTATACACTTCGACATTGTCAAAAAGCGATTGTGACTCCTTTCCAACAAATATTCCTCAATATATCCCAAAAATAAACAACAACAAACAATATATGTTTGTTTTGTATATGTTTATATATAAACAACAAAAAATATACAGTTTGATATCTGAGATTCCTTGTGAGTCGCCAACTTAATTACATGTTGTACTCCCCTTGCAATCTTTTTTTCGTTTTAATTTTTTATTAGTCTATCTATTGATTTAATTATTTCATTTTAATTTCTTTTTTTGTCTAGCATTGTAAATTTCTCACAAACCGTTAACACTATTAACTTCTGATTCCATACAGAACGAATGTCCTTATGTCCTTTGCTTCCTCATGCCTGGTTGTTTCATTGACATTCAGTTCTACCTTGCCATGTTTATTTGTACATTTGTATAGTTGTGTGTACTATTTATGTTCAATTAAAAAAAAAAAAAGAATGAGAGGCTGAGAAAATCTCCATGTCTCTCTCTCCCCCCCCTTAATGCCCCCCCCCCCCCCCTTCCTCACGGCGGCCGACGCAACGCGATTCTCGCCGTTGTTGTGGAAGTAGGGAAAAGGATTCCCCGCGTCGGTGCGAGCGATGCGTTTCAAGGCGTATTGCATGTGTGTATGGAGGGGGGGGGGGGGTCTACAGGACACCGCAGACCGGCAATGGTGCACCTTCTGCCGACATCGATCACCGAAACGTCGGCGTGGAGCCCCCGGAGCAGCCGGCGTGTACATGTGAATGAATGGAGGAGCTAATGTGTGTGTGGGGTGGTGGTGGTGGTGGTGGTGTGTGTGGGGGGGGGGGGGGGCGTTTCGGCTAATGCTATCAGCACAGCTATGATTATTCCCAGAACGTTGAGAACGAGCTCCCGGAACTCCAGACATGCGTATATAAAAGAGTGGAATTAAGGTGTGTGTGAGTGTGTGTGTGTGTGTGTGTGTGTGTGTGTGTGTGTGTGTGTGTGTGTGTGTGTGTGTATGTGTGGGACAGAAATAATGTCGGGGACAGAAATTGTTATTAGCCTGCTGGCAGATGACACAACCTTAGTTTTGAAAAATGAACATCAAGTCCCAATAAGCGTTGAAAAAATTAAAACATTCTCCAAGGCTTCAGGATTGTCATTAAACTTAAAGAAATGCAAACTTCTTGAGCTGCATGACTCACCACTAAAGGAAATCAGCAATGTTCCTATCAAATCAGAAATAAAATACTTGAGCATTTTCCTATCTAAGGACCAAAAGTTAAATCAGTCCAGGAACATTGAATCTAAACTGAATCAAAGTAAAGCTAAATTGAATATATTGCTCCAAAGAGATTTATCAATATTAGGCCGGATATATTTGACTAAAATGGAATGTTTATCCAGATGTATATACCCAGTGTATTCCAATGCTGCTCCAAATCAACTCATAAAATCTATTAACCAAATAAATTTCAACTTTATCTGGAGGAACAGACCACACCATCTAAAAAAATAACATATGGGGAAAGAAACAAGTGACGGAGGGCTGAAAGTGATAGAGTTGGACTGCCTGAATGGGACATTGAAGGTGAACTGGTTGAAATCCTGGATCAAACATCATCATTCTTTCTGGTATTGTACTCCAAACTACTTATTCAACATAGTCGGCAGCCTAAGTCTTCTACTTATCTCTGACTTGGATATCAACAAGATTCCTGTCCAATTTTCAGAGTTCCATAAACAAATACTATTATACTGGAAAATGATATATGTACACAATTTCTCAACACACAGTACAATAATTTGGAACAATAGATATGTACTGCGTGGCAACAAACCTCTGTTTTACAAGGAATGCTTTGAGAAAGGTATATGGTCAATAATTGACTTGATGGATGACAATGGCAGTCCTCTAGACTATGAACAGTTCTGTACTACACACAGATTTAAGCCTCCCATATTAGAGTTGATAAAGTTATGAAACGCACTGCCTCGACAATTTGTATTCCTGACCAAAAATATAATGACGCACCGAACCGTACAACTACAGTTACCCCGACTATCACTCCAGGGAATCTCAATTCTGGACAGAAAGTGCAGCAACTCCTTTATTAGGACATGTTTCACAGGAAACTTATTCCCTGGACGTCAAAACAAAAATAATATTTGAAATAAATTTGATAAGGAATCGATTGCCACGCTGCGAACTATGTATCTGACTCTACCCATACCCCCCAAGGCAAAAAGAGACCCACTTCTAAATTATGAATGACATCTACCCATCTCAGGAATTATTGAGGGTACGCTTTACTTTTGAAGATAATATTTGTACATTTTGTGAAGACAACATTGAAACCACTGACCATATATTTTTTCTCATTCTCATTCCATCGTCACCAGTTTCCCTCTCAAAAGATGATATCACATTTGGTTTACTTTTAAGCAACATAACAGATGAACTCTGTGTCAATGTTCTTTTAGGCCTGGCCGAATTCTTCATTCACAAAAACAGAATGCAAAAATGCTCCCCAAATTTTAATTTCTTCATAAACGATTTTGAATTATAAAAAAAAAACCTTAAAACTTATGGAAAAATCCAAAAACTAAAAAATATACAGTTACCCATGTCTGAGATTCCTTTTTTTTTGGAAAAAAGAAAAAAACAACTTGATTACATGTTATATTCCCCTTGCAATTTTTTTTTCGTTTTAATTTTTTATTTGTCTATCTATTGATTTAATTATTTCCTTTTAATTTCTTTTTTTGTCTAGCACTGTAAATTTCTCACAAACCGTTAACACTATTAACTTCTGATTCCATACAGAACAAATGTCCTTATGTCCGTTGCTTCCTCATCCCTGGTTGTTTCATTGACATTCAGTTCTACCTTGCCATGTTTATTTGTACATTTGTATATTTGTGTGTACTGTTTATGTTCAATTAAAAACAGTTTGATGTCTGAGATTCCTTGTGAACGGCCAACTTAATTACATGTTATATTCCCCTTACAATTTTTTTTTTTAGTTTTTAATTTTATTTTTCTATCTATTTATTTAATTATTTCCTTTTAATTTTCTGTTTTTGTCTAGCATTAAAAATTTCTCGCAAACCGTTAACACTATTAACTTCTGATTACATACAGAACGAATGCCCTTATGTCCCCCCCCCCCCCCCCGTCCCCCCGCTTTTTCCTTACGGTGGCAGACACTGAGATCAAAAGCAAATGGGTGTCATTGTAATGCAGTAACAGGGTGATAACAGCCGTGTTTGAAGTGTGTAGGGGCTTATAGGAGAGCAGAAGCACGTCACGCTATTCGCCTGAGTTCGGAGGATCGGGAGTACCAGGGCCCATAGCGGAGGAGCAGAGGAGTTGAGAAGCGGAGGAGCGGAGTTATGTTTCTCTTCTCAAAGGCGGGGAAGCTTGGGGGCAGCAGGACCCCTTAGACCGGCCAATGTGAGCCTTCTCCGGACATAGATCACCCGGACGTATGACTGGAGCTCCCGTACCTCTGGGCACACACATATGTGAATGAGTGGATGAGCTAATGTTTGTTTTGTTGTGGATACGTTTCGGCCAATGCTATTAGCACAGCTATGATGAGTTCAGGTGTGTGTGTGTGTGTGTGTGTGGGTGTGTGTGTGTGTATGGGTGTGTGTCTGTGTGTGTGTGTGTGTGTCTGTGTGTGTGTGTGTGTGTGTGTGTCTGTGTGTGTGTGTGTGTGTGTGTGTGTGTGTGTGTGTGTGCGTGTGTTTATGTGTGTGTGAGAGTTTGTTTTGGTGGGTGGGTGGGGATGGGGGGGTTCCCGCGGACTGGGAGTACCAGGGCCTCGAGCGGATGAGCTGAGGAGCGGAGGAGGGCAGATGCCCGGCCTTGATTCGCTTATGTCCAGCGGTTCGGGAGTTCCAGGGCCCAAAGCGGAGGAGCGGAGGACAGCAAAAGCCCTGTCCGCAATTCACCTGAGTCTGGCGGATCGGTAGTACCTGGTTCCGCAGCGGAGGAGCTGAGAAGCGGAGGAGCGGAGGAGATGTTTCTCTTCTCAGAGGTTGGCGAGGGGGGGGGGGGGGGGGGGGGGGAGGACCCCTTACCCTTATCCCCCGGACGTTTGAGTGGAGCTCCCGGACCTCCGGGCACGCACATGCGAATGACTGGATGACAGGGAGTGCAGGGCCTGGAGCGGATGAGCAGAGGAGAGGCGGAGGGCAGAAGCCCGGCCCAGATCGGGAGTTCCAGGGCCAGAGCGGAAGAGCGGAGGAGCGGAGGAGCGGAGCAAAGCGGAAGCCCGTCTTAACAACAAGGAAATTACAGATGAAGCTATAATTTCTACAGAAATCTTTAAATTCTATAGCCACCTATACACTTCGACATTATCAAAAAGCGATTGTGACTCCTTTCCAACAAATATTCATCAATATATCCCAAAAATAAACAACAACAAACAACATATGTTTGTTTTGTATATGTTTATATATAAACAACAAAAAATATACAGTCTGATGTCTGAGATTCCTTGTGAATCGCCAACTTAATTATATGTTGTATTCCCCTTGCAATCTTTTTTCGTTTTAATTTTTTATTTGTCTATCTATTGATTTAATTATTTCCTTTTAATTTCTTTTTTTGTCTAGCATTGTAAATTTCTCACAAACCGTTAACACTATTAACTTCTGATTACATACAGAACGAATGTCCTTATGTCCTTTGCTTCCTCATGCCTGGTTGTTTCATTGACATTCAGTTCTACCTTGCCATGTTTATTTGTACATTTGTATATTTGTGTGTACTATTTATGTTCAATTAAAAAAAAAAAAAAAAAAGAATGAGAGGCTGAGAAAATCTCCATGTCTCTCTCTCTCCCCCCCTTAATGCCCCCCCCCCCTCTTCCTCACGGCGGCCGACGCAATGTGATTCTCGCCGTTGTTGTGGAAGTAGGGTAAAGGATTCCCCGCGTCGGTGCGAGCGATGCGTTTCAAGGCGTATTGCATGTGTGTATGGAGGGGGGGGGGTCTACAGGATACCGCAGGCCGGCAATGGTGCACCTTCTGCGGACATCGATCACCGAAACGTCGGCGTGGAGCCCCCGGAGCAGCCGGCGTGTACATGTGAATGAATGGAGGAGCTAATGTGTGTGTGGTGGTGGTGGTGGTGGTGGTGGGGGGGGGGGGGGCGTTTCGGCTTGACGGGAAAGAAACCAAATGTGTCACAAATGCAAAAGTTTGGTGCTGTGTGCTATGCATACAAGCACAACAAAAAGAAACTTGACTCAAGAGGTGAGAAGGGAGTTTTCATTGGATATGACAAAAATAGTCCAGCTTATTTTGTATATTATCCAAATAGTGAAAGAGTACTAAAACAGACTGCTAAAATTTGTGTCGAACCCATCTCCAGAGCAACAAACCCAGACAGAGATGAGCTCAGACCAGGATGATGATGATAATGATGATGATGATGATGATGATGATCAGTTAGACATTTAAAGAGGCAAGGAGTTCCCTCAATGCTGACAAGTGGATGAAATCTATGGACGAAGAGATGGAGTCATTGAGAGAGAAGAACACTTTTACCCTAACACAGCTACCCCAAGGCAAGTGTGCAGTGGGGGTGGGGGTGGGGGTGGGGGGTGGGGGGCGTATGCGCTAAAAAGAAATGAAGATGGCACAAACAAATATAAAGCTCGGTATGTTGCTAAGGGCTACAGTCAAAAGTATGGCACGGATTTCGAGGAAACATTTTCTCCAACAGCAAATATGACAAGTGTGAGGGTGTTTATGCAGAAATCAGTTCCGGAAAATTTGTTCTTACACCAAATGGATGTAAAGACAGCCTATCTTCATGCACCCATAGATTGTGAGCTCTGTGTAGAACAACCAGAAGGGTATGAAGTGACAAATAAAAAACAGAAGCTGGTGTGTAAACTTAAAAAGTCACTATACGTCCCTGAACAAGCCGGTCGTCATTGGGATCTGATGCTCCATTCTTACTTGATTGACAATGACTTTATTCAGAATGAAGCAGATCATTGTGTTTATGTCAAAGAAAACCAAAATGACAAGGTCATCATCATAATATGGGTAGATGATTTAATCATAGCTGCGAGTGATGAGGAAGTAATGAAAGAGGTGAAAATCATGCTTACAGCTAGATTTAAAATGAAGGACATGGGCAAAGTGATCAAAATCAATACCCAGAAAATATGTCAGTCAGAAGAGTGTGTTAAGATGTCACAAAGAAAATATGTGGAAAGGTAGCCCTACAGTATTGTCCAACACAAGAGATGCCGGCACATGTTATGACAAAGCCTGCATCACAGTTTAAGTTGTTGAATTTTTCAAAGTTGTTGTTTGTTGTTTGGGTCATGAGTATTTTATTTTGATGTAAATGGGCAAAGATACCAATAATATGAGAGCAAGTGGGGGCGTTGTTAACTGAGAAATATGCTCTCAATTATTTTCCATGTTATTTCGAAGGGCCAGTCTCAGCTTCCGGTCAAGAGGGCCCCGCAGACCGGCCAAGGTGCACCTTCTTCGGACACGGATCCCCGTGGCGTCGGCGTGAAGCTCCGGGAGCACCAGACATGCACATATGAATAAGCGGAGGAGTCAACTCCATAAATCACCACTCACGGCCTCGGTGTCACTGAATCGAGCAATTTGGTTTTTAATGTTTAAAAATCGGCTTAACATTGAGGTCGAAAACACAGCGGTATCGTTAAAATACAGTAACAGGGTGATAACATCCATGTAAGAAGTGGAGGGGGATTTATTGCACTCACGGCCCCACTCGTTTATTTCTCTCATACACAGCGGCCAGATCACCTGCTGGAGCTCCAAGCGCTGTGCACAGTCGGATGCCACCATCTAGCGGCCATAAAATGTAACGAAGCGGAGGGAGAAAGCCATCCGGTGTTCCCCGAGTAGCGGCGACGAACGAGTTTAGAGCCGTGGAGAAGGTTTGCTTCCCCCCCACCCTCTCTTTCTTACTTCTTCTTCTTCTTCTTCCCCTTCTTCTTCTTCTTCTTCTTCTTCTTCTTCTTCTTCTTCTTCTTCTTCTTCTTCTTCTTCTTCTTCTTCTTCTTCTTCTTTTGTCTTTTCCCGTCAGGTGTGGCCACAGCGAGTCAACTTTCTCCATCTAACCCTATTCTCCGTATCCTTCTCTCTCACACCAACTACCTTCATATCCTCTCTCACCACGTCCATAAATCCTCTCTTTGGTCTTCCTCGAGACCTCTTGCCTTGCAGCTCCAATTCCAGCATCCGTCTACCAATATATTCTCTATCCCTCCTCTGTACATGACCGAACCATCTCAGTCTGGCTTCTCTGACCTTCTCTCCAAAACATCAAACATGTGCCGTCCCTCTGATAGACTCATTCCTGATCCTATCCATCCTGGTCACTCCGTAAGAGAACCTCAACATCTTCATATCTGCAACCTCTAGTTCTGCCTGCTGTCTTTTTGTCATTGTAACAGTTTCTAGTGCATATATCATCGCTGGGCTCACCACTGTCTTGTACACCTTTGTACACCTTGGTAATGGGCAACCCCGTATCTGACCATGTGACAAAGCCAAGCAGTGCAGACAATGTGAGACGATCAACTAGAACCAAAAAGAAGCCCAGTTACTTTAATAGTTATGTGACTAGTGCTATTGACGATGACCAAGTGTTCACTAACATTGACTACTGTTATAGACTGGCGTGTGGTGTCCCACAGACATTTAAAGAGGCAAGGAGTTCACTTAATGCTGACAAGTGGATGAAATCTATGGACGAAGAGATGGAGTCATTGAGAGAGAAGAACACTTTTACCCTAACACAGCTACCCCAAGGCAAGTGTGCAGTGGGGGTGGGGGTGGGGGGTGGGGGGCGTAAGCGCTAAAAAGAAATGAAGATGGCACAAACAAATATAAAGCTCGGTATGTTGCTAAGGGCTACAGTCAAAAGTATGGCACGGATTTTGAGGAAACATTTTCTCCAACAGCAAATATGACAAGTGTGAGGGTGTTTATGCAGAAATCAGTTCCGGAAAATTTGTTCTTACACCAAATGGATGTAAAGACAGCCTATCTTCATGCACCCATAGATTGTGAGCTCTGTGTAGAACAACCAGAAGGGTATGAAGTGACAAATACAAAACAGAAGCTGGTGTGTAAACTTAAAAAGTCACTATACGTCCCTGAACAGGTCGGTCGTCATTGGGATCTGATGCTCCATTCTTACTTGATTGACAATGACTTTATTCAGAATGAAGCAGATCATTGTGTCTATGTCAAAGAAAACCAAAATGACAAAGTCATCATCATAATATGGATAGATGATTTAATCATAGCTGCGAGTGATGAGGAAGTAATGAAAGAGGTGAAAATCATGCTTACAGCTAGATTTAAAATGAAGGACATGGGCAAAGTGATCAAAATCAATACCCAGAAAATATGTCAGTCAGAAGAGTGTGTTAAGATGTCACAAAGAAAATATGTGGAAAGGTAGCCCTACAGTATTTTCCAACACAAGAGATGCCGGCACATGTTATGACAAAGCCTGCATCACAGTTTAAGTTGTTGAATTTTTCAAAGTTGTTGTTTGGGTCATGAGTATTTTATTTTGATGTAAATGGGCAAAGATACCAATAATATGAGAGCAAGTGGGGGCGTTGTTAACTGAGAAATATGCTTTCAATTATTTTCCGTTTTATTTCCAAGGGCCAGTCTCAACTTCCCAGTCAACAGGACCCCGCAGACCGGCCAAGGTGCACCTTCTTCGGACACGGATCCCTGTGACGTCGGCGTGAAGCTCCGGGAGCACCAGACATGCACATATGAATAAGCGGAGGAGTCGATTCCATAAGTCCTCCACTCACGGCCTCGGTGTCACTGAATCGAGCAATCTGGTTTTTTAATGTTTAAAAATCGGCTTAACATTGAGGTTGAAAAAACAGCGGTATCGTTAAAATACAGTAACAGGGTGATAACATCCATGTAAGAAGTGGAGGGGGATTTATTGCACTCACGGCCCCACTCGTTTATTCCTCTCATACACAGCGGCCAGATCACCTGCTGGAGCTCCAAGCGCTGTGCACAGTCGGATGCCTCCATCTAGCGGACATAAAATGTAACGAAGCGGAGGGAGAAAGCCATCCGGTGTTCCCCGAGTAGCGGCGACGAACGAGTTTAGAGCCGTGGAGAAGGTTTGCTTCCCCCCCACCCTCTCTTTCTAACTTCTTCTTCTTCTTCTTCTTCTTCTTCTTCTTCTTCTTCTTCTTCTTCTTCTTCTTCTTCTTCTTCTTCTTCTTCTTCTTCTTCATCTTCTTCTTTTGTCTTTTCCCGTCAGGTGTGGCCACAGCGAGTCAACTTTCTCCATCTAACCCTATTCTCCGTATCCTCCTCTCTCACACCAACTACCTTCATATCCTCTCTCACCACGTCCATAAATCCTCTCTTTGGTCTTCCTCGAGACCTCTTGCCTTGCAGCTCCAATTCCAGCATCCGTCTACCAATATATTCTCTATCCCTCCTCTGTACATGACCGAACCATCTCAGTCTGGCTTCTCTGACCTTCTCTCCAAAACATCGAGCATGTGCTGTTCGTCTGATAGACTCATTCCTGATCCTATCCATCCTGGTCACTCCCAAAGAGAACCTCAACATCCTCATATCTGCAACCTCTAGTTCTGCCTGCTGTCTTTCGGTCATTGTAACAGTTTCTAGTGCATATATCATCGCTGGGCTCACCACTGTCTTGTACACCTTTGTACACCTTGGTAATGGGCAACCCCGTATCTGACCGTGTGACACAGCCAAGCAGTGCAGACAATGTGAGATGATCAACTAGAACCAAAAAGAAGCCCAGTTACTTTAATGGTTATGTGACAAGTGCTATTGACGATGACCAAGTGTTCACTAACATTGACTACTGTTATAGACTGGCGTGTGGTGTCCCACAGACATTTAAAGAGGCAAGAAGTTCCCTCAATGCTGACAAGTGGATGAAATCTATGGACGAAGAGATGGAGTCATTGAGAGAGAACAACACTTTTACCCTAACACAGCTACCCCAAGGCAAGTGTGCAGTGGCGGGGGGGGGGCGTATGCGCTAAAAAGAAATGAAGTTGGCACAAACAAATATAGAGCTCGTTATGTTGCTAAGGGCTACAGTCAAAAGTATGGCACGGATTTTGAGGAAACATTTTCTCCAACAGCAAATATGACAAGTGTGAGGGTGTTAATGCAGAAATCAGTTCGGGAATATTTGTTACTACACCAAATGGATGTAAAGACAGCCTATCTTCATGCACCCATAGATTGTGAGCTCTGTGTAGAACAACCAGAAGGGTATGAAGTAACAAATACAAAACAGAAGCTGGTGCGTAAACTTGAAAAGTCACTATACGGCCTTAAACAAGCAGGTCGTCATTGGAATCTGATGCTCCATTCTTACTTGATTGACAATGACTTTATTCAGAATGAAGCAGATCATTGTGTCTATGTCAAAGAAAACCAAAATGACAAGGTCATCATCATAATATGGGTAGATGATTTAATCATAGCTGCGAGTGATGAGGAAGTAATGAAAGAGGTGAAAATCATGCTGACAGCTAGATTTGAAATGAAGGACTTGGGCAAAGTGATCAAAATCAATACCCAGAAAATATGTCAGTCAGAAGAGTGTGTTAAGATGTCACAAAGAAAATATGTGGAAAGGTAGCCCTACAGTATTGTCCAACACAAGAGATGCCGGCACATGATATGACAAAGCCTGCATCGCAGTTTAAGTTGTTGAATTTTTCAAAGTTGTTGTTTGGGTCATGAGTATTTTATTTTGATGTAAATGGGCAAAGATACCAATAATATGAGAGCAAGTGGGGGCGTTGTTAACTGAGAAATATGCTCTCAATTATTTTCCATGTTATTTCGAAGGGCCAGTCTCAGCTTCCGGTCAAGAGGGCCCTGCAGACCGGCCAAGGTGCACCTTCTTCGGACACGGATCCCCGTGGCGTCGGCGTGAAGCTCCGGGAGCACCAGACATGCACATATGAATAAGCGGAGGAGTCAACTCCATAAATCACCACTCACGGCCTCGGTGTCACTGAATCGAGCAATTTGGTTTTTAATGTTTAAAAATCGGCTTAACATTGAGGTCGAAAACACAGCGGTATCGTTAAAATACAGTAACAGGGTGATAACATCCATGTAAGAAGTGGAGGGGGATTTATTGCACTCACGGCCCCACTCGTTTATTTCTCTCATACACAGCGGCCAGATCACCTGCTGGAGCTCCAAGCGCTGTGCACAGTCGGATGCCGCCATCTAGCGGCCATAAAATGTAACGAAGCGGAGGGAGAAAGCCATCCGGTGTTCCCCGAGTAGCGGCGACGAACGAGTTTAGAGCCGTGGAGAAGGTTTGCTTCCCCCCCACCCTCTCTTTCTTACTTCTACTTCTAGATAAGGAGACTTGGTGGTGGAATGAGGAAGTGCAGGAGTGTATACAGAGAAAATGGTTAGCGAAGAAGAAGTGGGATACTGAGAGGACTGAAGAGAACAGACAGGAGTTCAGGGAGATGCGGCGAAAGGTAAAGATAGAGGTAGCAAAGGCAAAACAAAGGGCTTATGATGACTTGTATGCTCGGTTGGATAGTAAGGAGGCTGAAAATGATCTATACAAGTTGGCGAAACAGAGAGATAAAGATGGAAAGGTACAGCAGGTCCGGGTGATAAAGGACAGAGAGGGAAATGTATTGACAGATGCTAGAAGAGTGACAGGAAGATGGAAAGAGTACTTTGAAGAGCTGATGAATGTGGAAAATGAAAGAGAGGCATGGGTAGAAGAGGTGATTATTGTAGACCACAAAGTAGCAAAAATGAGTAAAAGTGAAGTGAGGAAGGCATTGAAGAGGATGAAGAGTGGAAAAGCAGTTGGTCCTGATGATATACCTGTGGAGGTGTGGAAGTGTCTAGGAGAGGCAGCGGTAGATTTTCTGACTAGATTATTCAACAGGATCTTAGAGAGTGAGAAGATGCCTGAAGAATGGAGACAAAGTGTGATGGTGCCTATTTTTAAGAATAAAGGGGATGTGCAGAATTGTGGCAACTACAGAGGGATAAAGTTGATGAGCCATACAATGAAGTTATGGGAAAGAGTAGTGAAAACTAGACTGAGAGCAGAAGTCAGCATTTGTGAACAGCAGTATGGCTTCATGCCTAGGAAGAGTACTACAGATGCAGTATTTGCGTTGAGAATGCTAATAGAAAAGTACAGAGAAGGCCAGAGGGAGCTGCATTGCGTTTTCGTCGACCTAGAAAAAGCATATGACAGGGTGCCAAGAGAGGAGCTCTGGTATTGTATGAGGAAGTCTGGAGTGGCAGAGAAGTATGTTAGACTGGTGCAGGAGAAGTTCAAGGTGGAGGTGGGACTCCATCAGGGATCAGCTCTGAGCCCCTTCTTGTTCGCAATGGTGATGGGTAGGCTGACAGATGAGGTTAGACAGGAATCCCCATGGACCATGATGTTTGCGGATGACATTGTGATCTGTAGTGAGAGCAGACAACAGGTAGAGGAAAATCTAGAGAGGTGGAGGTATGCTCTGGAAAGGAGAGGAATGAAAGTTAGTCGCAGCAAGACAGAATATATGTGTGTGAACGAGAGATACTCGGGTGGAGCGGTGAGGCTACAGGGAGTGGAGATCAAGAAGCTGGAGGATTTCAGGTACTTAGGGTCAACAGTCCAGAGCAACGGAGAGTGCGTAAAAGAGGGGAAGAGACGGGTCCAAGCAGGTTGGAATGGCTGGAGAAAAGTGTCAGGGGTACTATGTGATAGAAGACTATCGGCCAGAATAAAAGGAAAGGTGTACAAGACAGTGATGAGACCAGCGATGATGTATGGACTAGAAAGTGTTCCAATGACCAAAAGACAGCAGACAGAACTAGAGGTTGCAGAGATGAAGATGTTGAGGTTCTCTTTGGGAGTGACCAGGATGGATAGGATCAGGAATGAGTCTATCAGAGGGACGGCACATGTTTGATGTTTTGGAGAGAAGGTCAGAGAAGCCAGACTGAGATGGTTCGGTCATGTACAGAGAAGAGATAGTGAATATATTGGTAGACGGATGCTGGAAATGGAGCTGCCAGGCAATAGGTCTCGAGGAAGACCAAAGAGAAGATTTATGGACGTAGTGAGAGAGGATATGAAGGTAGCTGGTGTGAGAGAGGAAGATACAGAGAATAGGGTTAGATGGAGAAGGTTGACTCGCTGTGGCGACCCCTGATGGGAAAAGCCGAAAGAAGAAGAAGAAGATTTAATTATTGCAGCAAGCAGCAATGATGCACTCAGCACATTTAAACAGAACATGAAATTCAAGTTCAACATGAAAGACCTGGGGAAACTATCATATTTTTTGGGCATACAATTTGAACAAAAGGGGGATGAAATCAAAATGAACCAGACAAAGTACATCCTAAAAATGCTAGAGAGATTTGGAATGTCAGAATGTAAAGCAAGATCTACTCCAAGTGAGCAAAAATTAGAGGGCATCCCTGTAGCTGATGAAAATGAGCAAAGTGAACCTGTCGACTCCAAAGAATATCGTGAGATTGTAGGCAGTCTTATTTATGCCATGACTTGCACCAGACCTGATATCAGCTGGATAGTGAGCAAACTATCACAGAATCTGGCAATGGCAAAAGTAAAAAATGTAGTAGCTCCAAAACATGTTCTGAGGTATTTGAAGGGGACAGCTGATTATGAACTAAGTTTCAAGACAAATAAGGAGGATTTGAACCTGATAGCTTACAGTGATTCAGACTGGGCATCATCTGTAGAGGACAGACGTAGCACTACAGGCTACTGTTTCAGTTTAACAAAACAAGGCCCAGCCATTGCATGGAAGTCAAGGAAACAGCCCACAGTGGCCCTGTCAACATGTGAGGCTGAATACATCGGCCGAGCCACCACCGCACAAGAAAACATGTACCTGTCTCAACTGTTAAACGGTATGGACAACAAAATGTACAGTTGCACAACAATCTACGGAGACAATCAGGGGGCCATCGCACTGAGTAAGAATCCTGTAAACAGACAAAGGTCAAAACACATTGATGTAAAATATCATTTCATTCGTGAAGCACTCAGTGAGGGTTAAATAAATCTTATCTATTGTCCATCAGAGGACATGTTGGCAGACATCTCGACAAAACTCATGACAAAGGTAAAAATAGAAAAATTCAAAAAGTGGTTCTTTGGAAATTAAAATGTCCAAAGTTTTTTTTTGGATGTTGAGATCAAGAGGGGGTGTTGAGATAGGTGATCTCATTAGTTTTATTTGAGTTTACATTCTAGTATACATATGTTGTATTTGTATCTACTCTCAGGAAATGCATGGCACTTTATGACAAGGTTTGGGACTTGTTTTAGTTTTTCGCGACTGTTCAGCTAACTTGACGTTAACTTCTACGTCAGTGTTTTTTTTTTGGTATAGCGGTGCTGGCGGGAATTTTTCCCTCACTCTGTACTGTACATGTCCCATGGCTAACCGATGTTGATTCCCGGAGCTGTGAAGAAGAAAATAAAAGACGATTCAAACAAGGCAAACTTGTGAATTCCTTCCGAAACATGGAAAACGAAGAAGCTGCGAACTTAAACGCAACAGTTTGGTTGTGGATGCGTTTCGGCTAATGCTATTAGCACAGCTATGATGAGTTAAGGTGTGTTTGTGTGTGTGTGTCTCTGTGTGTGTCTGTGTGTGTGTGTGTGTGTGTGTGTGTGCGTGTGTGTGAGTGTGAATTTGTTTAGGTGGGGGGGGGTCGCGGACAGGGAGTACCGGGGCCTCGAGCGGATGAGCTGAGGAGCGGAGGAGGGCAGAAGCCTGGCCCGTGATTCGCTTATGTCCAGCGGTTCGGGAATTCCAGGGCCCAAAGCGGAGGAGCGATGGAGCTGAGAAGCGGAGGAGCGGAGGTAATGTTTCTCCTCTCAGAGGCGGGGAAGTTTGGGGGCAGAAGAACCCCTTAGACTGGCTAATGTGAGCATACTCCGGACATAGATCCCCCGGACGTATGATTGGAGCTCTCGGACCATTGGGCACACACATGTGAATGAGTGGATGAGCTAATGTTTGTTTGGTTGTGGATGCGTTTCGGCTAATGCTATTAGCACAGCTATGATGAGTTAAGGTGTGTGTGTATGTGTGTGTGTGTGTGTGTGTGTGTTTGTGTGTTTTTGTGTGTGTGTGAGTGTGTTTGTGTGTGTATGTGTGAGAGTTTGTTTAGGTGGGGGGGGGGGAGTACCAGAGCCCATACAGGAGGAGCAGTGGAGCTGAGAAGCGGAGGTAATTTTTCTCCTCTCAGAGGCGGGGAAGCTTGGGGGCAGAAGAACCCCTTAGACCGGCCAATGTGAGCCTTCTTCGGACATAGATCACCCGGACGTATGACTGGAGCTCCCGTACCTCTGGGCACACACATATGTGAATGAGTGGATGAGCTAATGTTTGTTTTGTTGTGGATACGTTTTGGCCAATGCTATTAGCACAGCTATGATGAGTTCAGGTGTGTGTGTGTGTGTGTGTGTGTTTGTCTGTGTGTGTGTGTGTGTGTGTGTGTGTGTGTGTGTGTGTGTGTGTGTGTGTGTGTGTGTGTGTGCGTGTGTTTATCTGTGTGTGAGAGTTTGTTTTGGTGGGGGGGTGGGGGGGGTGTTCCCGCGGACAGGGAGTACCAGGGCCTGGAGCGGATGAGGTGAGGAGCGGAGGAGGGCAGAAGCCCGGACCGTGATTCGCTTATGTCCAGCGGTTCGGGAGTTCCAGGGCCCAAAGCGGAGAAGCGGAGGACAGCAAAAGCCCTGTCCGCAATTCACCTGAGTCTGGCGGATCGGTAGTACCTGGTTCCGCAGCGGAGGAGCGGAGGAGCGGAGGAGCGGAGGAGCGGACCAAAGCGGAAGACCGTCTTAATAACAAGGAAATTACAGATGAGGCTATAATTTCCACAGAAATCTTTAAATTCTATCGCCACCTATACACTTCGACATTGTCAAAAAGCGATTGTGACTCCTTTCCAACAAATATTCCTCAACATATCCCAAAAATAAACAACAACAAACAATATATGTTTGTTTTGTATATGTTTATATATAATCAACAAAAAATATACAGTTTGATATCTGAGATTCCTTGTGAGTCGCCAACTTAATTACATGTTGTACTCCCCTTGCAATCTTTTTTTCGTTTTAATTTTTTATTAGTCTATCTATTGATTTAATTATTTCATTTTAATTTCTTTTTTTGTCTAGCATTGTAAATTTCTCACAAACCGTTAACACTATTAACTTCTGATTCCATACAGAACGAATGTCCTTATGTCCTTTGCTTCCTCATGCCTGGTTGTTTCATTCACATTCAGTTCTACCTTGCCATGTTTATTTGTACATTTGTATAGTTGTGTGTACTATTTATGTTCAATTCAAAAAAAAAAAAAAAAAGAATGAGAGGCTGAGAAAATCTCCATGTCTCTCTCCCCCCCCCCCCTTAATGCCGCCCCCCCCCCCTTCCTCACGGCGGCCGACGCAACGCGATTCTCGCCGTTGTTGTGGAAGTAGGGAAAAGGATTCCCCGCGTCGGTGCGAGCGATGCGTTTCAAGGCGTATTGCATGTGTGTATGGGGGGGGGGGTCTACAGGACACCGCAGACCGGCAATGGTGCACCTTCTCCGGACATCGATCACCGAAACGTCGGCGTGGAGCTCCCGGAGCAGCCGGCGTGTACATGTGAATGAATGGAGGAGCTAATGTGTGTGGGGTGGTGGTGGTGGTGGTGTGGGGGGGGGGGGGCGTTTCGGCTAATGCTATCAGCACAGCTATGATTATCCCCAGAACGTTGAGAACGAGCTCCCGGAACTCCAGACATGCGTATATAAAAGAGTGGAATTAAGGTGTGTGTGAGTGTGTGTGTGTGTGTGTGTGTGTGTGTGTGTGTGTGTGTGTGTGTGTGTGTGTGTGTGTGTGTGTGTGTGTATGTGTGGGACAGAAATAATGTCGGGGACAGAAATTGTTATTAGCCTGCTGGCAGATGACACAACCTTAGTTTTGAAAAATGAACATCAAGTCCCAATAAGCGTTGAAAAAATTAAAACATTCTCCAAGGCTTCAGGATTGTCATTAAACTTAAAGAAATGCAAACTTCTTGAGCTGCATGACTCACCACTAAAGGAAATCAGTAATGTTCCTATCAAATCAGAAATAAAATACTTGAGCATTTTCCTATCTAAGGACCAAAAGTTAAATCAGTCCAGGAACATTGAATCTAAACTGAATCAAAGTAAAGCTAAATTGAATATATTGCTCCAAAGAGATTTATCAATATTAGGCCCGATATATTTGACTAAAATGGAATGTTTATCCAGATGTATATACCCAGTGTATTCCAATGCTGCTCCAAATCAACTCATAAAATCTATTAACCAAATAAATTTCAACTTTATCTGGAGGAACAAACCACACCATCTAAAAAAATCACATATGGGGAAAGAAACAAGTGACGGAGGGCTGAAAGTGATAGAGTTGGACTGCCTGAATGGGACATTGAAGGTGAACTGGTTGAAATCCTGGATCAAACATCATCATTCTTTCTGGTATTGTACTCCAAACTACTTATTCAACATAGTCGGCAGCCTAAGTCTTCTACTTGTCTCTGACTTGGATTTCGTAAAGTTACGAAACGCACTGCCTCGACAATTTGTATTCCTGACCAAAAATATAATGACGCACCAAACCGTACAACCACAGTTACCCCGACTATCACTCCAGGGAATCTCAATTCCGGACAGAAAGTGCACCAACTCCTTTATTAGGACATGTTTCACAGGAAACTTATTCCCTGGACGTCAAAACAAAAATAATATTTGAAATGAATTTGATAAGGAATCGATTGCCACGCTGCGAACTATGTATCTGACTCTACCCATACCCCCCAAGGCACAAAGAAACCCACTTCTAAATTATGAATGACATCTACCCATCTAAGGAATTATTGAGGGTACGCTTTACTTTTGAAGATAATATTTGTACATTTTGTGAAGACAACATTGAAACCACTGACCATATATTTTTTCTCATTCTCATTCCATCATCACCAGTTTCCCTCTCAAAAGATGATATCACATTTGGTTTACTTATAAGCAACATAACAGATGAACTCCGTGTCAATGTTCTTTTAGGCCTGGCCAAGTTCTTCATTCACAAAAACAGAATGCAAAAATGCTCCCCAAATTTGAATTTCTTCATAAACGATTTTGAATTATAAAAAAAAATCCTTAAAACTTATGGAAAAATCCAAAAACTAAAAAATATACAGTTACCCATGTCTGAGATTCCTTTTTTTTGAAAAAAAAAAAACAAAAAACAAAAAAAAAACTTAATTACATGTTATATTCCCCTTGCAATTTTTTTTTCGTTTTAATTTTTTATTTGTCTATCTATTGATTTAATTATTTCCTTTTAATTTCTTTTTTTGTCTAGCACTGTAAATTTCTCACAAACCGTTAACACTATTAACTTCTGATTACAGACAGAACAAATGTCCTTATGTCCGTTGCTTCCTCATCCCTGGTTGTTTCATTGACATTCAGTTTTACCTTGCCATGTTTATTTGTACATTTGTATATTTGTGTGTACTATTTATGTTCAATTAAAAACAGTTTGATGTCTGAGATTCCTTGTGAACGGCCAACTTAATTACATGTTATATTCCCCTTACAATTTTTTTTTTTAGTTTTTAATTTTATTTTTCTGTCTATTTATTTAATTATTTCCTTTTAATTTTCTTTTTTGTCTAGCGTTAAAAAATTCTCGCGAACCGTTAACACTATTAACTTCTGATTACATACAGAACGAATGCCCTTATGTCTCCCGTCCCACCCGCTTTTTCCGTACGGTGGCAGACACTGAGATCAAAAGCAAATGGGTGTCATTGTAATGCAGTAACAGGGTGATAACAGCCGTGTTTGAAGTGTGTAGGGGCTTATAGGAGAGCAGAAGCACGTCACGCTATTCGCCTGAGTTCGGAGGATCGGGGGCACCAGGGCCCATAGCGGAGGAGCAGAGGAGTTGAGAAGCGGAGGATCGGAGTTATGTTTCTCTTCTCAAAGGCGGGGAAGCTTGGGGGCAGCAGGACCCCTTAGACCGGCCAATGTGAGCCTTCTCCGGACATAGATCACCCGGACGTATGACTGGAGCTCCCGTACCTCTGGGCACACACATATGTGAATGAGTGGATGAGCTAATGTTTGTTTTGTTGTGGATACGTTTCGGCCAATGCTATTAGCACAGCTATGATGAGTTCAGGTGTGTGTGTGTGTGTGTGTGTGTGTGTGTGTGTGTGTGTATGGGTGTGTGTCTGTGTGTGTGTGTGTGTGTGTGTGTGTGTGTGTGTGTGTGTGTGTGTGTGTGTGTGTGTGTGAGAGTTTGTTTTGGTGGGTGGGGGGGGGTTCCCGCGTACTGGGAGTACCAGGGCCTGGAGCGGATGAGGTGAGGAGCGGAGGAGGGCAGAAGCCCGGACCGTGATTCGCTTATGTCCAGCGGTTCGGGAGTTCCAGGGCCCAAAGCGGAGGAGCGGAGGACAGCAAAAGCCCTGTCCGCAATTCACCTGAGTCTGGCGGATCGGTAGTACCTGGTTCCGCAGCGGAGGAGCGGAGGACTTGAGAAGCGGAGGAGCGGAGGAGCGGAGATGTTTCTCTTCTCAGAGGCGGCAAGGGGGGGGGAGCAGGACCCCTTACCCGTATCCCCCGGACGGTTGAGTGGAGCTCCCGGACTTCCGGGCACGCACATGCGAATGACTGGATGACAGGGAGTGCCAGGGCCTGGAGCGGATGAGCAGAGGAGAGGCGGAGAGCAGAAGCCCGGCCCGGTTCGGGATTTCCAGGGTCCAAAGCGGGGGAGCAAAGAAGCGGAGGGGGGGAGGAGAGCAGAAGAGCAGAAGACTGGCCCGGAATTCACCGAAGTCCCGCATATCGGGAGTTCAAGGGCCCGGAGCGGAAGAGAGGAGGAGCGGAGGAGCGGAGGAGCGGGGGAGCGGAGGAGCGGAGGAGCGGAGGAGCGGAGGAGAGCGGAAGCCCGGCCAACAATTCGCCTGACTCCCGCTGAGAGGGGGTACCAGGGCCTGGAGCCTGATTCGCTTATGTCCAGCAGTTCAGGAGTACCAGGGTCAGGAGCGGAGGAGCGGAGGAGCGGATGAGCAGAAGAACGTTTAAGCGGTGGAGCGGAGGAGCGGATGAGCGGAGGAGAGTGGAATCCGGCCGACATCTCGCCTGAGTCCCGCGGAAAGGGAGTCCCAGGGCCTGGAGCCTGATTCGCTTATGGCAAGCAGTTCAGGAGAACCGGGCCCAGAGCGGAGGAGCGGAGGAGCGGAGGAGCGGAGGAGCGGAGGAGCGGAGGAGCGGAGGAGCGGAGGAGCGGAGGAGCGGAGGAGCGGAGGAGCGGAGGAGAGCGGAAGCCCGGCCAACAATTCGCCTAAGTCCCGCGGAGAGGGAGTACCAGGGCCTGGAGCCTGATTCGCTATGTCCAGCAGTTCAGGAGTACCAGGGCAGGAGCGGAGGAGCGGAGGAGCGGAGGAGCGGATAAGCGGATGAGCTGAGGAGAGCGGAAGCCCGGCCGGCAATTCGCCTTAGTCCCGCGGAGAGGGAGTACCAGGTCCTGGAGCCTGATTCGCTTATGTCCAGCAGTTCAGGAGTACCAGGGCCAGGAGCGGAGGAGCGGAGGAGCGGATGAGCAAAATAACGTTTAAGCGGTGGAGCGGAGGAGCGGATGAGCGGAGGAGCGGAGGTGGGGAGGAGAGCGGAGGCCCGGCCAACAATTCGCCTGAGTCCCGCGGAAAGGGAGTACCAGGGCCAGAAGCGTGATTTAATGATGTTCAGCAATTCAGGAGTACCAGGCCCAGGTGCGGAGGAGCGGAGGGGCGGATGAGTGGAGGAGCGGAGGTGGGGAGGAGAGCGGAAGACCGGCCCACATTTCGCCTGAGTCCCGCGGATTGGGAGTACCAGGGCCTGGAGCCTGATTCGCTTATGGCAAGCAGTTCAGGAGTACCAGGGCCCAGAGCGGCGGAGCGGAGGAGCGGAGGAGCGGGGGAGCGGAGGAGCGGAGGAGCGGAGGGGCGGATGAGTGGAGGAGTGGAGGTGCGGAGGAGAGTGGAATCCGGCCGACATCTCGCCTGAGTCCCGCGGAAAGGGAGTCCCAGGGCCTGGAGCCTGATTCGCTTATGGCAAGCAGTTCAGGAGAACCGGGCCCAGAGCGGAGGAGCGGAGGAGCGGAGGAGCGGAGGAGCGGAGGAGCGGAGGAGCGGAGGAGCGGAGGAGCGGAGGAGAGCGGAAGCCCGGCCAACAATTCGCCTAAGTCCCGCGGAGAGGGAGTACCAGGGCCTGGAGCCTGATTCGCTATGTCCAGCAGTTCAGGAGTACCAGGGCAGGAGCGGAGGAGCGGAGGAGCGGAGGAGCGGAGGAGCGGAGGAGCGGATAAGCGGATGAGCTGAGGAGAGCGGAAGCCCGGCCGGCAATTCGCCTTAGTCCCGCGGAGAGGGAGTACCAGGTCCTGGAGCCTGATTCGCTTATGTCCAGCAGTTCAGGAGTACCAGGGCCAGGAGCGGAGGAGCGGAGGAGCGGATGAGCAAAATAACGTTTAAGCGGTGGAGCGGAGGAGCGGATGAGCGGAGGAGCGGAGGTGGGGAGGAGAGCGGAGGCCCGGCCGACAATTCGCCTGAGTCCCGCGGAAAGGGAGTACCAGGGCCAGAAGCGTGATTTAATGATGTTCAGCAATTCAGGAGTACCAGGCCGAGGTGCGGAGGAGCGGAGGGGCGGATGAGTGGAGGAGCGGAGGTGGGGAGGAGAGCGGAAGACCGGCCCACATTTCGCCTGAGTCCCGCGGATTGGGAGTACCAGGGCCTGGAGCCTGATTCGCTTATGGCAAGCAGTTCAGGAGTACCAGGGCCCAGAGCGGCGGAGCGGAGGAGCGGAGGAGCGGGGGAGCGGAGGAGCGGAGGAGCGGAGGGGCGGATGAGTGGAGGAGTGGAGGTGCGGAGGAGAGCGGAAGCCCGGCCCACATTTCGCCTGAGTCCCGCGGATTGGGAGTACCAGGGCCTGGAGCCTGATTCGCTTATGGCAAGCAGTTCAGGAGTACCAGGGCCCAGAGCGGCGGAGCGGAGGAGCGGAGGAGCGGAGGAGCGGAGGGGCGGATGAGTGGAGGAGTGGAGGTGCGGAGGAGAGCGGAAGCCCGGCCCACATTTCGCCTGAGTCCCGCGGATTGGGAGTACCAGGGCCTGGAGCCTGATTCGCTTATGGCAAGCAGTTCAGGAGTACCAGGGCCCAGAGCGGAGGAGCAGAGGAGCGGAGGAGCGGAGGAGCGGAGGAGCGGAGGAGCGGAGGAGCGGAGGAGAGCGGAAGCCCGGCCGACAATTCGCCTTAGCCCAGCGGAGAGGGAGTACCAGGGCCTGGAGCCTGATTCGCTTATGTCCAGCAGTTAGGGGGAGTACCAGGGCCAGGAGCGGAGGAGCGGAGGAGTGGATGAGCAGAAGAACGTTTAAGCGGTGGAGCGGAGGGACGGACGAGCGGAGGAGAGCGGAATCCGGCCGACATCTCGCCTGAGTCCCGCGGAAAGGGAGTCCCAGGGCCTGGAGCCTGATTCGCTTATGGCAAGCAGTTCAGGAGAACCGGGCCCAGAGCGGAGGAGCGGAGGAGCGGAGGAGCGGAGGAGCGGAGGAGAGCAGAAGCCCGGCCAACAATTCGCCTAAGTCCCGCGGAGAGGGAGTACCAGGGCCAGGAGCCTGATTCGCTATGTCCAGCAGTTCAGGAGTACCAGGGCCGGAGCGAAGAAACGGAGGAGCGGAGGAGCGGAGGAGCGGATAAGCGGATGAGCTGGGGAGAGCGGAAGCCCGGCCGGCAATTTGCCTGAGTCCCGCGGAGAGGGAGTACCAGGTCCTGGAACCTGATTCGCTTATGTCCAGCAGTTCAGGAGTACCAGAGCCAGGAGCGGAGGAGCGGAGGAGCAGATGAGCAGAAGAACGTTTAAGCGGTGGAGCGGAAGAGCAGATGAGCGGAGGAGAGCGGAATCCGGCCGACATCTCGCCTGAGTCCCGCGGAAAGGGAGTACCAGGGCCTGGAGCCTGATTCGCTTATGGCAAGCAGTTCAGGAGAACCGGGCCCAGGTGCGGAGGAGCGGAGGAGCGGAGGAGAGCGGAAGCCCGGCCAACAATTCGCCTAAGTCCCACGGAGAGGGAGTACCAGGGCCAGGAGCCTGATTCGCTATGTCCAGCAGTTCAGGAGTACCAGGGCCGGAGCGGAGGAACGGAGGAGCGCAGGAGCGGAGGAGCGGAGGAGCGGAGGAGCGGAGGAGCGGATGAGCTGAGGTGAGCGGAAGCCCGGTCGGCAATTCGCCTGAGTCCCGCGGAGAGGGAGTACCAAGTCCTGGAGCCTGATTCGCTTATGTCCAGCAGTTCAGGAGTACCAGGGCCAGGAGCGGAGGAGCGGAGGAGCGGAGGAGCGGATGAGCAAAATAACGTTTAAGCGGTGGAGCGGAGGAGCGGATGAGCGGAGGAGAGCGGAATCCGGCCGACAATTCGCCTGAGTCCAGCGGAGAGGGAGTACCAGGGCCAGAAGCGTGATTTAATGATGTTCAGCAATTCAGGAGTACCAGGCCCAGGTGCGGAGGAGCGGAGGGGCGGATGAGTGGAGGAGCGGAGGTGGGGAGGAAAGCGGAAGACCGGCCCACATTTCGCCTGAGTCCCGCGGATTGGGAGTACCAGGGCCTCGAGCCTGATTCGCTTATGTCTAGATGTTCAGGAGTACCAGGGCCCGGAGCGGAGGTGCGGAGGAGCGGATGAGAGGAGAAGCGGAGGAGAGCGGAAACCCGGCCGAAAATTCGCCTAAGTCCCGCGGAGAGGGAGTACCAGGGCCAGGAACCTGATTCGCTTATGTCCAGCAGTTCAGGAGTACCAGGGCCGGAACGGAGGAGCGGAGGAGCGGAGGAGCGGAGGAGCGGAGGAGCGGAGGAGAGTGGAGGCCCGGCCGGCAATTCGCCTGAGTCCCGCTTAGAGGGAGTACCAGGGCCTGAAGCGTGATTTAATGATGTTCAACAATTCAGGAGTACCAGGGCCAGGTGCGGAGGAGAGGACGAGCGGAGGGTTGGATAAGTGGAGGAGCGGAGGAGCGGAGGAGAGCGGAAGCCCGGCCCACTTTTTGCCTTAGTCCCGCGGATCTGGAGTACCAGGGCCTGGAGCCTGATTCGCTTATGGCAAGCAGTTCAGGAGTACCAGGGCCCAGAGCGGAGGAGCGGAGGAGCGGAGGAGCGGAGGAGCGGAGGAGCGGAGGAGCCGGAATGAGCGAAAGCCCGGCCGAATATTCGCCTAAGTCCCGCGGAAAGGGAGTACCAGGGCCTGGAGCCTGATTCGCTTATGTCCAGCAGTTCAGGAGTACCAGGGCCCGGAGCGGAGGTGCGGAGGAGTGGATGAGAGGAGAAGCGGAGGAGCGGAGGAGCGGAGGAGTGGAGGAGCGGAGAAGCGGAGGAGCGGAGGAGCGGAGGAGCGGAGGTGGGGAGGAGCCGAGGAGCGGAGGAGCGGAGGAGAGCGGAATCCTGCCGACAATTCGCCTGAGTCCCGCGGAAAGGGAGTACCAGGGCCTGAAGCGTGATTTAATGATGTTCAGCAATTCAGGAGTACCAGGGCCAGGTGCGGAGGAGCGGAGGAGCGGAGGGGCGGATGAGTGGATGAGCGGAGGAGTGGAGGAGAGCGGAAGCCCGGCCGGCAATTCGCCTGAGTCCCGCGGAGAGGGAGTACCAGGGCCTGGAGCCTGAATCGCTTATGTCCAGCAGTTCAGGAGTACCAGGGCCTGGAGCGGAGGAGCGGAGGAGCGGAGGAGCGGATGAGCGGAGGAGCGGAGGAGCGGAGGAGCGGAGGAGCGGAGGAGCGGAGGAGCGGAGGAGCGGAGGAGAGCGGAAGCCCGGCCCACATTTCCCCTATGTCGCGCGGATTGTGAGTACCAGGGCTGGGAGCCTGATACACTTATGTCAAGCGGTCCGGAGTACCAGGGCCCGGAGCGGATGAGCGGATGACCGGAGGAGCGGAAGAGCGGAGGACAGGGGAAGCCCGGCCAAAAATTCGCCTAAGTCCCGCGGAGAGGGAGTACCAGGGCCTGGAACCTAATTCGCTTATGTCCAGCAGTTCAGGAGTACCAGGGCCAGAACGGAGGAGCGGAGGAGCGGCGGAGCGGAGGAGCGGAGGAGCGGAGGAGCGGAGGAGAGCGGAAGCCCGGCCGGCAATTCGCCTGAGTCCCGCGGAGAGGGAGTACCAGGACCTGGAGCCTGATTCGCTTATGTCTAGCAGTTCAGGAGTACCAGGGCCCGAAGCGGAGGAGCGGCGGAGCGGATGAGAGGAGAAGCGGAGGAGAGCGGAAGCCCGGCCGACAATTCGCCTAAGTCCCGCGGATTGGGAGTACCAGGGCCCGGAATGGGGGAGCGGAGGAGCAGATGAGCAGAAGAGCGGAGGAGCGGAGGAGCGGAGGAGCGGAGGAGCGGATGAGCGGCGGAGCGGAGGTGAGCAGAAGCCCGGCCGGCAATTCGCCTGAGTCCCGCGGAGAGGGAGTACCAGGACCTGGAGCCTGATTCGCTTATGTCTAGCAGTTCAGGAGTACCAGGGCCCGAAGCGGAGGAGCGGCGGAGCGGATGAGAGGAGAAGCGGAGGAGAGCGGAAGCCCGGCCGACAATTCGCCTAAGTCCCGCGGATTGGGAGTACCAGGGCCCGGAATGGGGGAGCGGAGGAGCAGATGAGCAGAAGAGCGGAGGAGCGGAGGAGCGGAGGAGCGGAGGAGCGGAGGAGCGGCGGAGCGGAGGTGAGCAGAAGCCCGGCCGAAAATTCGCCTAAGTCCCGCGGAGAGGGAGTACCAAGGCCTGGTACCTGATTCGATTATGTCTAGCAGTTCAGGAGTACCAGGGCCCGGAGCGGAGGAGCGGATGAGCAGAAGAACGTTTAAGTGGTGGAGCGGAGGAGCGGATGAGCGGAGGAGAGCGGAATCCGGCCGACAATTTGCCTGAGTCCCGCGGAAAGGGAGTACCAGGGCCTGGATCCTGAATCGCTTATGTCCTGCGGTTCCGGAGTACCAGGGCCCACAGCGGAGGAGCGGAGGATAGGATGAGCGGATGAGCTTAGGAGAGCGGAAGCCCGGTCGACAATTCGCCTGACTCCAGCGGAGAGGGAGTACCAGGGCCATAAACGTGATTTAATGATGTTCAGCAATGCAGGTGTACCAGGGCCAGGTGCGGAGGAGCGAAGGAGCGGAGGGGCGGATGAGTGGAGGACCGGATGAGCGGAGGAGCGGAGGTGAGCGGAAGCCCGGCCGACAATTCGCCTAAGTCCCGCGGAGAAGGAGTACCAGGGCCATGAGCCTGATTCGCTTATGTCCAGCAGTTCAGGAGTACCAGGGCCGGAACGGAGGAGCGGAGGAGCGGAGGAGCGGAGGAGCGGAGGAGCGGAGGAGCGGAGGAGCGGAGGAGCGGAGGAGCGGAGGACCGGAGGACCGGAGGAGAGCGGAATCCGGCCGACAATTCGCCTGAGTCCCGCGGAAAGGGAGTACCAGGACCAGAAGCGTGATTTAATGATATCCAGCAGTTCAGGAGTACCAGGGCATGGAGGAGAGCGGAGGCCCGGCCGGCAATTCGCCTGAGTCCCGCTTAGAGGGAGTACCAGGGCCTGAAGCGTGATTTAATGATGTTCAACAATTCAGGAGTACCAGGGCCAGGTGCGGAGGAGCGGTCGAGCGGAGGGTTGGATGAGTGGAGGAGCGGAGGAGCGGAGGAGAGCGGGAGCCCGGCCCACTTTTTGCCTTAGTCCCGCGGATTGGGAGTACCAGGGCCTGGAGCCTGATATGCCTATGGCAAGCAGTTCAGGAGTACCAGGGCCCAGAGAGGAGGAGCGGAGGAGCGGAGGAGCGGAGGAGCGGAGGTGAGCGGAAGCCCGGCCGAATATTCGCCTAAGTCCCGCGGAAAGGGAGTACCAGGGCCTGGAGCCTGTTTCGCTTATGTCCAGCAGTTCAGGAGTACCAGGGCCGGAGCGGAGGAGCGAAGGAGTGGAGGAGCGGAGGAGCGTAGGAGAGCGGAAGCCCGGCCGACAATTCGCCTAAGTCCCGCGGATTGGGAGTACCAGGGCCTGGAGCGGGGGAGCGGAGGAGCAGATGAGCAGAGGAGCGGAGGAGCGGAGGTGCGGAGGAGGGGAGAAGCGGAAGAGATCGGAAGCCCAGCCGACAATTCTCCTGAGTCCTGCGAAAGGGGATTACCAGGGCCTTCAGCCTGAATCGCTTATGTCTAGCAGTTCAGGAGTACCAGGGCCCGGAGCGGAGGAGCGGAGGAGCGGATGAGAGGAGAAGCGGAGGAGAGCGGAAGCCCGGCCGACAATTCGCCTAAGTCCCGCGGATTGGGAGTACCAGGGCCTGGAGCGGGGGAGCGGAGGAGCAGATGAGCAGAAGAGCGGAGGAGCGGAGGAGCGGAGGAGCGGATGAGCGGAGGAGCGGAGGTGAGCGGAAGCCCGGCCGACAATTCGCCTAAGTCACACGGATAGGGAGTACCAGGAAACTGGAGCATGATTCGCTTATGTCCAGCGGTTCGGGAGTACCAGGGCCTTGAGCGGAGGAGCGGGGGAGCGGAGGAGCGGATGAGCGGATGAGCGGAGGAGCGGAGGTGAGCGGAAGCCCGCGGATTGGGAGCACCAGGGCCTGGAGCCTTATATGCCTATGGCAAGCAGTTCAGGAGTACCAGGGCCCAGAGAGGAGGAGCGGAGGAGCGGAGGAGCGGAGGAGCGGAGGAGCGGAGGTGAGCGGAAGCCCGGCCGACAATTCGCTTGAGTCCCGCGGAAGGGGAGTACCAGGGTCTGGAGCCTGAATCGCTTATGTCCAGCAGTTCAGGAGTACCAGGGCCAGGAGCGGATGAGCGGCAGAGCGGATGAGCGGAAGAACGGAGAAGCGGTGGAGCGGAGGAGCAAAGGAGCGGAGGAGCGGAGGAGCGGAGGAGCGGATGAGAGGAGAAGCGGAAGAGAGCGGAAGCCCGGCCGACAATACACCTGAGTCCCGCGGAGAAAGAGTACCAGGGCCTGGAGCCTGATTCACCCAGGTCCAGCAGTTCAGGAGTACCAGGGACAGGAGCGGATGAGCGGCGGAGCGGATGAGCGGAAGAACGGAGAAGCGGAGGAGCGGAGGAGCGGAGGAGCAGAGGCGCGGAGGAGCGGAGGAGAGCGGAAGCATGGACCACAATATGCCTAAATCCCGGAGAAAGGGAGCCTGATACACTTATGTCAAGCGGTCCGGAGTACCAGGGCCCGGAGCGGATGAGCGGATGACCGGAGGAGCGGAAGAGCGGAGGACAGGGGAAGCCCGGCCAAAAATTCGCCTAAGTCCCGCGGAGAGGGAGTACCAGGGCCTGGAACCTAATTCGCTTATGTCCAGCAGTTCAGGAGTACCAGGGCCAGAACGGAGGAGCGGAGGAGCGGCGGAGCGGAGGAGCGGAGGAGCGGAGGAGCGGAGGAGAGCGGAAGCCCGGCCGGCAATTCGCCTGAGTCCCGCGGATTGGGAGTACCAGGGCCTGGAGCGGGGGAGCGGAGGAGCAGATGAGCAGAAGAGCGGAGGAGCGGAGGAGCGGAGGAGCGGATGAGCGGAGGAGCGGAGGTGAGCGGAAGCCCGGCCGACAATTCGCCTAAGTCACACGGATAGGGAGTACCAGGAAACTGGAGCATGATTCGCTTATGTCCAGCGGTTCGGGAGTACCAGGGCCTTGAGCGGAGGAGCGGGGGAGCGGAGGAGCGGATGAGCGGATGAGCGGAGGAGCGGAGGTGAGCGGAAGCCCGCGGATTGGGAGCACCAGGGCCTGGAGCCTTATATGCCTATGGCAAGCAGTTCAGGAGTACCAGGGCCCAGAGAGGAGGAGCGGAGGAGCGGAGGAGCGGAGGAGCGGAGGAGCGGAGGTGAGCGGAAGCCCGGCCGACAATTCGCTTGAGTCCCGCGGAAGGGGAGTACCAGGGTCTGGAGCCTGAATCGCTTATGTCCAGCAGTTCAGGAGTACCAGGGCCAGGAGCGGATGAGCGGCAGAGCGGATGAGCGGAAGAACGGAGAAGCGGTGGAGCGGAGGAGCAAAGGAGCGGAGGAGCGGAGGAGCGGAGGAGCGGATGAGAGGAGAAGCGGAAGAGAGCGGAAGCCCGGCCGACAATACACCTGAGTCCCGCGGAGAAAGAGTACCAGGGCCTGGAGCCTGATTCACCCAGGTCCAGCAGTTCAGGAGTACCAGGGACAGGAGCGGATGAGCGGCGGAGCGGATGAGCGGAAGAACGGAGAAGCGGAGGAGCGGAGGAGCGGAGGAGCAGAGGCGCGGAGGAGCGGAGGAGAGCGGAAGCATGGACCACAATATGCCTAAATCCCGGAGAAAGGGAGCCTGATACACTTATGTCAAGCGGTCCGGAGTACCAGGGCCCGGAGCGGATGAGCGGATGACCGGAGGAGCGGAAGAGCGGAGGACAGGGGAAGCCCGGCCAAAAATTCGCCTAAGTCCCGCGGAGAGGGAGTACCAGGGCCTGGAACCTAATTCGCTTATGTCCAGCAGTTCAGGAGTACCAGGGCCAGAACGGAGGAGCGGAGGAGCGGCGGAGCGGAGGAGCGGAGGAGCGGAGGAGCGGAGGAGCGGAGGAGAGCGGAAGCCCGGCCGGCAATTCGCCTGAGTCCCGCGGAGAGGGAGTACCAGGACCTGGAGCCTGATTCGCTTATGTCTAGCAGTTCAGGAGTACCAGGGCCCGAAGCGGAGGAGCGGCGGAGCGGATGAGAGGAGAAGCGGAGGAGAGCGGAAGCCCGGCCGACAATTCGCCTAAGGCCCGCGGATTGGGAGTACCAGGGCCCGGAATGGGGGAGCGGAGGAGCAGATGAGCAGAAGAGCGGAGGAGCGGAGGAGCGGAGGAGCGGAGGAGCGGAGGAGCGGCGGAGCGGAGGTGAGCAGAAGCCCGGCCGAAAATTCGCCTAAGTCCCGCGGAGAGGGAGTACCAAGGCCTGGTACCTGATTCGATTATGTCTAGCAGTTCAGGAGTACCAGGGCCCGGAGCGGAGGAGCGGATGAGCAGAAGAACGTTTAAGTGGTGGAGCGGAGGAGCGGATGAGCGGAGGAGAGCGGAATCCGGCCGACAATTTGCCTGAGTCCCGCGGAAAGGGAGTACCAGGGCCTGGATCCTGAATCGCTTATGTCCTGCGGTTCCGGAGTACCAGGGCCCACAGCGGAGGAGCGGAGGATAGGATGAGCGGATGAGCTTAGGAGAGCGGAAGCCCGGTCGACAATTCGCCTGACTCCAGCGGAGAGGGAGTACCAGGGCCATAAACGTGATTTAATGATGTTCAGCAATGCAGGTGTACCAGGGCCAGGTGCGGAGGAGCGAAGGAGCGGAGGGGCGGATGAGTGGAGGACCGGATGAGCGGAGGAGCGGAGGTGAGCGGAAGCCCGGCCGACAATTCGCCTAAGTCCCGCGGAGAAGGAGTACCAGGGCCTTGAGCCTGATTCGCTTATGTCCAGCAGTTCAGGAGTACCAGGGCCGGAACGGAGGAGCGGAGGAGCGGAGGAGCGGAGGAGCGGAGGAGCGGAGGAGCGGAGGACCGGAGGACCGGAGGACCGGAGGACCGGAGGAGAGCGGAATCCGGCCGACAATTCGCCTGAGTCCCGCGGAAAGGGAGTACCAGGACCAGAAGCGTGATTTAATGATATCCAGCAGTTCAGGAGTACCAGGGCATGAGCGGAGGAGCGGAGGAGCGGAGGAGCGGAGGAGAGCGGAGGCCCGGCCGGCAATTCGCCTGAGTCCCGCTTAGAGGGAGTACCAGGGCCTGAAGCGTGATTTAATGATGTTCAACAATTCAGGAGTACCAGGGCCAGGTGCGGAGGAGCGGTCGAGCGGAGGGTTGGATGAGTGGAGGAGCGGAGGAGCGGAGGAGAGCGGGAGCCCGGCCCACTTTTTGCCTTAGTCCCGTGGATTGGGAGTACCAGGGCCTGGAGCCTGATATGCCTATGGCAAGCAGTTCAGGAGTACCAGGGCCCAGAGAGGAGGAGCGGAGGAGCGGAGGAGCGGAGGAGCGGAGGAGCGGAGGTGAGCGGAAGCCCGGCCGAATATTCGCCTAAGTCCCGCGGAAAGGGAGTACCAGGGCCTGGAGCCTGTTTCGCTTATGTCCAGCAGTTCAGGAGTACCAGGGCCGGAGCGGAGGAGCGAAGGAGTGGAGGAGCGGAGGAGCGTAGGAGAGCGGAAGCCCGGCCGACAATTCGCCTAAGTCCCGCGGATTGGGAGTACCAGGGCCTGGAGCGGGGGAGCGGAGGAGCAGATGAGCAGAGGAGCGGAGGAGCGGAGGTGCGGAGGAGGGGAGAAGCGGAAGAGATCGGAAGCCCAGCCGACAATTCTCCTGAGTCCTGCGAAAGGGGATTACCAGGGCCTTCAGCCTGAATCGCTTATGTCTAGCAGTTCAGGAGTACCAGGGCCCGGAGCGGAGGAGCGGAGGAGCGGATGAGAGGAGAAGCGGAGGAGAGCGGAAGCCCGGCCGACAATTCGCCTAAGTCCCGCGGATTGGGAGTACCAGGGCCTGGAGCGGGGGAGCGGAGGAGCAGATGAGCAGAAGAGCGGAGGAGCGGAGGAGCGGAGGAGCGGATGAGCGGAGGAGCGGAGGTGAGCGGAAGCCCGGCCGACAATTCGCCTAAGTCACACGGATAGGGAGTACCAGGAAACTGGAGCATGATTCGCTTATGTCCAGCGGTTCGGGAGTACCAGGGCCTTGAGCGGAGGAGCGGGGGAGCGGAGGAGCGGATGAGCGGATGAGCGGAGGAGCGGAGGTGAGCGGAAGCCCGCGGATTGGGAGCACCAGGGCCTGGAGCCTTATATGCCTATGGCAAGCAGTTCAGGAGTACCAGGGCCCAGAGAGGAGGAGCGGAGGAGCGGAGGAGCGGAGGAGCGGAGGTGAGCGGAAGCCCGGCCGACAATTCGCTTGAGTCCCGCGGAAGGGGAGTACCAGGGTCTGGAGCCTGAATCGCTTATGTCCAGCAGTTCAGGAGTACCAGGGCCAGGAGCGGATGAGCGGCAGAGCGGATGAGCGGAAGAACGGAGAAGCGGTGGCGCGGAGGAGCAAAGGAGCGGAGGAGCGGAGGAGCGGAGGAGCGGATGAGAGGAGAAGCGGAAGAGAGCGGAAGCCCGGCCGACAATACACCTGAGTCCCGCGGAGAGGGAGTACCAGGGCCTGGAGCCTGATTCACCCAGGTCCAGCAGTTCAGGAGTACCAGGGACAGGAGCGGATGAGCGGCGGAGCGGATGAGCGGAAGAACGGAGAAGCGGAGGAGCGGAGGAGCGGAGGAGCAGAGGCGCGGAGGAGCGGAGGAGAGCGGAAGCATGGACCACAATATGCCTAAATCCCGGAGAAAGGGAGTACCAGGGCCTGTAGCGTGATTAAATGATGTTCAGCAGTTCAGGAGTACCAGGGCCATTGCGGAGGAGCGGAGGAGCAAAGGAGCGGAGGGGCGGATGAGTGGAGGAGCGGAGGAGAGGGGAAGCACGGTCCACATTTCGCCAGAGTCCCGCGGATTGGGAGTACCAGGGCCTTGAGCAGGTTCACTTATATCCAACGGTCAGGAGTACCAGGAACTTGAGCGGAGGAGCGGAGGAGCGGATGAGAAGAGAAGCGGAGGAGAGCGGAAGCCCGGCCGACAATTCACCTGAGTCCCGCGGAGAGGGAGTACCAGGGCCTGGAGCTTGATTCGCCCAGGTCCAGTAGTTCAGGAGTACCAGGGCCAGCAGCGGATGAGCGGCGGAGCGGATGAGCGGAAGAACGGAGAAGCGGAGGAGCGGAGGAGCGGAGGAGCGGAAGAGCAGAGGAGCGGAGGAGCGGAGGAGAGCGGAAGCCCGTCCGACAATTCGCCTGAGTCCCGCGGAAGGGGAGTACCAGGGTTTGGAGCCTGAATCGCTTATGTCCAGCAGTTCAGGAGTACCAGGGCCAGGAGCGGAGGAGCGGAGGAGCGGAGTACCGGAGGAGCGGAGGAGCGGAGGAGCGGAGGAGCGGAGAAGCGGAGGAGCGGAGGAGAGGAGGAGCGGAAGAGCGGAGGAGCGGAGGAGTGGAGGAGAGGGGAAGCACGGTCCATATTTCGACAGAGTCCCGCGGATAGGGAGTAACAGGGCTTGGAGCCTGATTCGCTTATGTCCAGCAGTTCTGGAGTACTAAGGCCCGGAGCGGATCAGCGGTGGAGCGGATGAGTGGAAGAACGGAGAAGCGGTGTAGCGGTGGAGCGGAGGAGCGGAGGAGCAGACTTATGTTTCTCTTCTCAAAGGCGGGGAAGCTTTGGGGCAGCAGGACCCCTTAGACTGGCCAATATGAGCCTTCTATGGACATAGCTCTCCCGGACGTATGACCGGGGCTCCCGGACCTCTTGGTACATACTTGTGAATGATTGGATGAGCTAATGTTTGTTTGGTTGTGGATGCTTTTCGGCTAACGCTATTAGCACAGCTATGAAGACTTAAGGTGTGTGTGTGTCTGTGTGTGTGTGTGAGTGTCTTTGTGTGTTTGTGTGAGTGAGGTTGTTTTGGTGGGGGGGGGGTCGCGGACAGGGAGTACCAGTGCCAAGAGCGGATGAGCTGAGGAGCGGAGGAGGGCAGAAGCCCGGCCCGTGATTCGCTTATGTCAAGCGGTTCGGGAATTCCAGGGCCCAAAGCGGAGGAGCGGTGGAGCTGAGCTGTGTGTGTGTCTTTGTGTGTTTGTGTGTCAGTGTGTTCTTGTGTGTGTATGTGTGAGAGTTTATTTAGGTGGAGGGGGGGAGTACCAGGGCCCATAGCGGAAGAGCGGTGGAGCTGAGAAGCGGAGGAGCGGAGTAGCGGAAGTATTGTTTCTCCACTCAGAGGCGGGGAAGCTTGGGGGCAGCAGAACCCCTTAGATGGGCTAATATGAGCATTCTCCGGACATAGATCCCCCGGACGTATGATTGGAGCTCCCGGACCATTGGGCACACACATGTGAATGAGTGGAAGAGCTAATGTTTGTTTAGTTGTGGATGCGTTTCGGCTAATGCTATTAGCACAGCTATGATGAGTTAAGGTTTGCATGTATGTGTGTGTGTGTGTGTGTGTGTGTGTGAGTGTGTCTGTGTGTGTGTGTGAGAGTTTGTTTAGGTGGGGGGGGGTCGCGGACAGGGAGTACCAGGGCCTCGAGCGGATGAGCTGAGGAGCAGAGGAGGGCATAAGCCCAGCCCGTGATTCCCTTATATCCAGCGGTTCGGGAGTTCCAGGGCCCAAAGCGGAAAAGCGGAGGAGCGGAGAAGCGGAGGAGTGGAGGAGAGCAGAAGCACCTCTCGCAAATTCTCCTGAGTTTGCAGGATCGGGAGTGCCAGGGCCAATAGCGGAGGAGCGGAGGTGTTGAGAAGCGGAGGAGCGGAGGAGCGATATTATATTTCTCTTCTCAAAGGTGGGGAAGCTTGGGGGCAGCAGGACCCCTTAGACCGGCAAATGTGAGCCTTCTCCGGACATAGATGCCCCGGACGTATGACCGGAGATCCAGGACCTCTGGGCACATACATTTGAATGAGTGGACGAGCTAATGTTTGTTTGGTTGTGGATGCATTTCGGCTAATGCTATTAGCACAGCTATGATGACTTAAGGTGTGTGTGTGTGTGGGTGTTTGTGTGTTTGTGTGTTTTTGTGTTCTTGTGTGTGTGTGTGTGTGTGTGTGTTTGTGTGTGTTTGTGGATCGGGAGTACCAGGGCCTATAGCGGAGGAGCGGTGGAGCGGAGAAGCGGACCATTGGGCACACACATGTGAATGAGTGGATGAGCTAATGTTTGTTTGGTTGTGGATGCATTTCGGCTAATGCTATTAGCACAGCTATCATGACTTAATGTGTGTATGTGTGTCAGTGTGTGTGTGTGTGTGAGTGTCTTTGTGTATGTGTGTGATAGTTTGTTTTGGTAGGGGGGGGGGGGTCACGGACAAGGAGTACCAGGGCACACACATGTGAATGAGTGGAGGAGCTAATGTTTGTTTGGTTGTGGATGCGTTTCGGCTAAAGCTATTAGCACAGCTATGAAGACTTAAGGTGTGTGTATGAGTGTATATGTGTGTCTGTGTGTGTGTGAGTGTCTTTGTGTGTGTGAGAGGCTCTTTTGGTGGGGGGGGTCGCGGACAGGGAGTACCATAGGGCACACACATGTGAATGAGTGGATGAGCTAATGTTTGTTTGGTTGTGGATGCGTTTCGGCTAATGCTATTAGCACAGCTATGATGAGTTAAGGTGTGTGTGTATGTGTGTGTGTGTGTGTGTTTGTGTGTTTTTGTGTGTGTGTGAGTGATTTTGTGTGAGAGTTTGTTTAGGTGGGGGGGGGAGTACCAGGGCCCATAGCGGAGGAGCGGTGGAGCTGAGAAGCGGAGGAGCGGAGGAGCGGAGGTAATGTTTCTTCTCTCAGAGGCGGGGAAGCTTGGGGGCAGAACCCCTTAGACGGGCTAATGTGAGCATTCTCCGGACATAGATCCCCCGGTCGTATGATTGGAGCTGCCGGACCATTGGGCACACACATGTGAATGAGTGGATGAGCTAATGTTTGTTTGGTTGTGGATGCGTTTCGGCTAATGCTATTAGCACAGCTAAGATGAGTTAAGGTGTGTGTGTGTGTGTGTCTGTGTGTGTGTTCGTGTGTGTGTGTGTGTGTGAGTTTGTTTAGGTGGGGGGGGGTCGCGGACAGGGAGTACCAGGGCCTCGAGCAGATGAGCTGAGGAGCGGAGGAGGGCAGATGCCCGGCCTTGATTCGCTTATGTCCAGCGGTTCGGGAATTCCAGGGCCCAAAGCGGAGGAGCAGTGGTGCTGAGAAGCGGAGGAGCGGAGGAGCGGAGTAGCAGACGTATAGTTTCTCCTCTCAGAGGCGGGGAAGCTTGGGGGCATCAGAACCCCTTAGACGGGCTAATGTGAGCATTCTCCGGACATAGATCCCCCGAACGTATGATTGGAGCTCCCGGACCATTGGGCACACACATGTGAATGAGTGGATGAGCTAATGTTTGTTTGGTTGTGGATGCGTTTCGGCTAATGCTATTAGCACAGCTATGATGAGTTAAGGTGTGTGTGTGTGTGTGTGTGTGTGTGTGTGTGTGTCTGTTTGTTTGTTTTTGTGTCTGTGTGAGGGTGGTCATGTGTGTGTGTGTGAGAGTTTGTTTAGGTGGAGGGGGGGTACCAAGGCCCATCGCGGAAGAGCGGTGGAGCGGAGAAGCGGAGGAATGGAGGAGCGGAGGTCATTTTTCTCTTCTCAAAGGCAGAGGATGGGAAGTTTGGGGGCAGTAGGACGCTTTAGACCAGCCACTGTGAGCCTTCTCCAGATATAGATCCCCCGGACGTATGATTGGAGCTCCCGGACCATTGGGCACACACATGTGAATGAGTGGATGAGCTAATGTTTGTTTGGTCGTGGATGCGTTTCGGCTAATGCTATTAGCACAGCTATGATGAGTTAAGGTGTGTTTGTGTGTGTGTTTGTGTGTGTGTATGTGTGTGTGTGTGCGTGTGTGTGTTTGTGTGTTTTTGTGTGTGTGTGAGTGTGTTTAGGTGGGGGGGTTACCAGGGCCCATAGCGGAGGAGCGGTGGAGCTGAGAAGCGGAGTAGCGGAGGTATTGTTTCTCCTCTCAGAGGCGGGGAAGCTTGGGAGCTATTAGCACAGGTATGATGACTTAAGGTGTGTGTGTGTGTGTGTGTGTTTGTGTGTTTGTGTGTTCTTGTGTGTTTGTGTGTTCTTGTGTGTGTGTGTGTGTGTGTTTGTGTGTGCGATTGTGTATATGTGTGTGACAGTTTGTTTAGGTGGGGGGGGGGCGCGGACAGGGGGTAGCTGGGCCTGGAGCGGATGAGCTGTGGAGCGGATGGAGGGCAGAAGCACGTCCCATTCAGCCGCCGGCAACCATAAAAACCTATCTTTAACTTAAAAACAAACAAAAATGTGCAATATCTCATTTCTGTGCAATATTCAGAAACTGTGCAATATTTCATCTCATAACAGCTACATTGTGCAATATTTCATCTCATCTCATAACAGCTACACTATAATGTTCCCTTCTATCATACTATTGCGCACTCCTTACCCCACTTGTTACTAAGACACTTATAGTTTTATCAGTGCTTACTAAGACACTCTATAGTTTCACTGAAACACTTTATAGTTTATAGTTTATTTTTATTTATAATTCTGCCTTTCTTTTATTATTTATTACTGTTATATTTTCTGTAACTCTGGCACTGCAATTTCCTTCGGGATTAATAAAGTTGTTCTGATTCTTATTCTTAATTCTCCTGAGTCCGGCGGATCGGGAGTACCAGGGCCCATAGTGGAGGAGCGGTGGAGCGGAGAAGCGGACCATTGGGCACACACATGTGAATGAGTGGATGAGCTAATGTTTGTTTGGTTGTGGATGCGTTCGGCTAATGCTACTAGCACAGCTATGATGACTTAATGTGTGTATGTGTGTCAGTGTGTGTGTGTGTGTGAGTGTCTTTGTGTATGTGTGTGATAGTTTGTTTTGGTGGGGGGGGGGGGTCGCGGACACGGAGTACCAGGGCACACACATGTGAATGAGTGGATGAGCTAATGTTTGTTTGGTTGTGGATGCGTTTCGGCTAAAGCTATTAGCACAGCTATGAAGACTTAAGGTATGTGTATGTGATTATGTGTGTGTCTGTGTGTGTGTGAGTGTCTTTGTGTGTGTGTGTGTGTGTGAGAGGCTCTTTTGGTGGGGGGGGGGGGTCGTGGACAGGGAGTACCATTGGGCACACACATGTGAATGAGTGGTTTAGCTAATGTTTGTTTGGTTGTGAATGCGTTTCGGCTAATGCTATTAGCACAGCTATGATAAGTTCAGGTGTGTGTGTATGTGTGTGTGTGTGTGTTTGTGTGTTTTTGTGTGTGTGTGAGTGATTTTGTGTGAGAGTTTGTTTAGGTGGGGGGGAGGGGGGGGAGTACCAGGGCCCATAGCGGAGGAGCGGTGGAGCTGAGAAGCGGAGGAGCAGAGGAGCGGAGGTAATGTTTCTTCTCTCAGAGGCGGGGAAGCTTGGGGGCAGAAGAACCCCTTAGATGGGCTAATGTGAGCATTCTCCGGACATAGATCACCCGGTAGTATGATTGGAGCTGCCGGACCATTGGGCACACACATGTGAATGAGTGGATGAGCTAATGTTTGTTTGGTTGTGGATGCGTTTCGGCTAATGCTATTAGCACAGCTAAGATGAGTTAAGGTGTGTGTGTGTGTGTGTGTTTGTGTGTGTGTGTGTGTGTGTGTTTGTTTTTGTGTCTGTGTGAGTGTGTTCGTGTGTGTATGTGTGAGAGTTTGTTTAGGTGGGGGGGGGTACCAGGGCCCATCGCGGAGGAGCGGAGGAGCGGTGGAGCGGAGAAGCGGAGGAATGGAGGAGCGGAGGTAATGTTTCTCTTCTCAATGGCAGAGGATGGGAAGTTTAGGGGCAGTAGGACGCCGGTGCGAGCGATGCGTTTCAAGGCGTATTGCATGTGTGTATGGAGGGGGGGGTCTACAGGACACCGCGGACCGGCAATGGTGCACCTTCTCTGGACATCGATCCCCGAAACGTCGGCGTGGAGCTCCCGGAGCAGCCGGCGTGTACATGTGAATGAATGGAGGAGCTAATGTGTGTGTGGGGGGTGGTGGTGGTGGTGGTGGTGGTGTGGGGGGGGGGGGGGGGGGGCGTTTCGGCTAATGCTATCAGCACAGCTATGATTATCCCCAGAACGTTGAGAACGAGCTCCCGGAACTCCAGACATGCGTATATAAAAGAGTGGAATTAAGGCGTGTGTGTGTGTGTGTGTCTGTGTGTGTGTGTGTGTGTGTGTGTGTGTGTGTGTGTGTGTGTGTATGTGTGTGTGTATGTGTGGGACAGAAATAATGTCGGGGACAGAAATTGTTATTAGCCTGCTGGCAGATAACACAACCTTAGTTTTGAAAAATGAACATCAAGTCCCAATAAGCGTTGAAAAAATTAAAACATTCTCCAAGGCTTCAGGATTGTCATTAAACTTAAAGAAATGCAAACTTCTTGAGCTGCATGACTCACCACTAAAGGAAATCAGTAATGTTCCTATCAAATCAGAAATAAAATACTTGAGCATTTTCCTATCTAAGGACCAAAAGTTAAATCAATCCAGGAACATTGAATCTAAACTGAATCAAAGTAAAGCTAAATTGAATATATTGCTCCAAAGAGATTTATCAATATTAGGCCGGATATATTTGACTAAAATGGAATGTTTATCCAGATGTATATACCCAGTGTATTCCAATGCTGCTCCAAATCAACTCATAAAATCTATTAACCAAATAAATTTCAACTTTATCTGGAGGAACAGACCACACCATCTAAAAAACTCTCATATGGTGAAAGAAACAAGTGAGGGAGGGCTGAAAGTGATAGAGTTGGACTGCCTGAATGGGACATTGAAGGTGAACTGGTTGAAATCCTGGATCAAACATCATCATTCTTTCTGGTATTGTACTCCAAACTACTTATTCAACATAGTCGGCAGCCTAAGTCTTCTACTTGTCTCTGACTTGGATATCAACAAGATTCCTGTCCAATTTTCAGAGTTCCATAAACAAATACTATTATACTGGAAAATGATATATGTACACAATTTCTCACCACACAGTACAATAATTTGGAACAATAGATATGTACTGCGTGGCAACAAACCTCTGTTTTACAAGGAATGCTTTGAGAAAGGTATATGGTCAATAATTGACTTGATGGATGACAATGGCAGTCGTCTAGACTATGAACAGTTCTGTACTACACACAGATTTAAGCCTCCCATATTAGAGTTGATAAAGTCACGAAACGCACTGCCTCGACAATTTGTATTCCTGACCAAAAATATAATGACGCACCGAACCGTACAACCACAGTTACCCCGACTATCACTCCAGGGAATCTCAATTCTGGACAGAAAGTGCAGCAACTCCTTTATTAGGACATGTTTCACAGGAAACTTATTCCCTGGACGTCAAAACAAAAATAATATTTGAAATAAATTTGATAAGGAATCGATTGCCACGCTGCGAACTATGTGTCTGACTCTACCCATACCCCCCAAGGCAAAAAGAGACCCACTTCTAAATTATGAATGACATCTACCCATCTAAGGAATAATTGCGGGTACGCTTTACTTTTGAAGATAATATTTGTACATTTTGTGAAGACAACATTGAAACCACTGACCATATATTTTTTCTCATTCTCATTCCATCATCACCAGTTTCCCTCTCAAAAGATGATATCACATTTGGTTTACTTATAAGCAACATAACAGATGAACTCTATGTCAATGTTCTTTTAGGCCTGGCCAAGTTCTTCATTCACAAAAACAGAATGCAAAAATGCTCCCCAAATTTTAATTTCTTCATAAACGATTTTGAATTATAAAAAAAAATCCTTAAAACTTATGGAAAAATCCAAAAACTAAAAAATATACGGTTACCCATGTCTGAGATTCCTTTTTTTTGGAAAAAAAAAACAACAACTTAATTACATGTTATATTCCCCTTGCAATTTTTTTTTCGTTTTAATTTTTTATTTGTCTATCTATTGATTTAATTATTTCCTTTTAATTTCTTTTTTTTTGTCTAGCACCTTAAATTTCTCACAAACCGTTAACACTATTAACTTCTGATTACATACAGAACAAATGTCCTTATGTCCGTTGCTTCCTCATCCCTGGTTGTTTCATTGACATTCAGTTCTACCTTGCCATGTTTATTTGTACATTTGTATATTTGTGTGTACTATTTATGTTCAATTAAAAACAGTTTGGTGTCTGAGATTCCTTGTGAACGGCCAACTTAATTACATGTTGTATTCCCCTTGCAATTTTTTTTTTAGTTTTTAATTTTATTTTTCTATCTATTTATTTAATTATTTCCTTTTAATTTTCTGTTTTTGTCCAGCATTAAAAATTTCTCGCAAACCGTTAACACTATTAACTTCTGATTACATACAGAACGAATGCCCTTATGTCTCCCGTCACCCCCCCCCCCGTCCCCCCGCTTTTTCCTTACGGTGGCAGACACTGAGATCAAAAGCAAATGGGTGTCATTGCAATGCAGTAACAGGGTGATAACAGCCGTGTTTGAAGTGTGTAGGGGCTTATAGGAGAGCAGAAGCACGTCACGCTATTCGCCTGAGTTCGGAGGATCGGGAGTACCAGGGCCCAAAGCGGAGGAGCAGAGGAGTTGAGAAGCGGAGGAGCGGAGGAGCGGAGTTATGTTTCTCTTCTCAAAGGCGGGGAAGCTTGGGGGCAGCAGGACCCCTTAGACCGGCCAATGTGAGCCTTCTCCGGACATAGATCACCCGGACGTATGACTGGAGCTCCCGTACCTCTGGGCACACACATATGTGAATGAGTGGATGAGCTAATGTTTGTTTTGTTGTGGATACGTTTCGGCCAATGCTATTAGCACAGCTATGATGAGTTCAGGTGTGTGTGTGTGTGTGTGTGTGTGTGTGTGTGTGTGTGTGTGTGTGTGTGTGTGTGTGTGTGTTGCTGTGTGTGTGTGTGTGTGTGTGTGTGTGTGTGTGTGTGTGTGTGCGTGTTTTTATGTGTGTGTGAGAGTTTGTTTTGGTGGGTGGGTGGGGATGGGGGGGTTCCCGCGGACTGGGAGTACCAGGGCCACGAGCGGATGAGCTGAGGAGCGGAGGAGGGCAGATGCCCGGCCTTGATTCGCTTATGTCCAGCGGTTCGGGAGTTCCAGGGCCCAAAGCGGAGGAGCGGAGGACAGCAAAAGCCCTGTCCGCAATTCACCTGAGTCTGGCGGATCGGTAGTACCTGGTTCCGCAGCGGAGGAGCGGAGGAGCTGAGAAGCGGAGGAGCGGAGGAGATGTTTCTCTTCTCAGAGGCGGCGAGGGGGGGGGGGGAGCAGGACCCCTTACCCTTATCCCCCGGACGTTTGAGTGGAGCTCCCGGACCTCCGGGCACGCACATGCGAATGACTGGATGACAAGGAGTGCCAGGGCCTGGAGCGGATGAGCAGAGGAGAGGCGGAGGGCAGAAGCCCGGCCCAGTTCGGGAGTTCCAGGGTCCAAAGCGGGGGAGCGAAGAAGCGGAGGAGAGCAGAAGAGCAGAAGACTGGCCCGGAATTCACCGAAGTCCCGCAGATCGGGAGTTCCAGGGCCCGAGCGGAAGAGCGGAGGAGCGGAGGAGCGGAGCAAAGCGGAAGCCCGTCTTAACAACAAGGAAATTACAGATGAAGCTATAATTTCCACAGAAATCTTTAAATTCTATAGCCACCTATACACTTCGACATTATCAAAAAGCGATTGTGACTCCTTTCCAACAAATATTCCTCAATATATCCCAAAAATAAACAACAACAAACAACATATGTTTGTTTTGTATATGTTTATATATAAACAACAAAAAATATACAGTTTGATGTCTGAGATTCCTTGTGAATCGCCAACTTAATTATATGTTGTATTCCCCTTGCAATCTTTTTTCGTTTTAATTTTTTATTTGTCTATCTATTGATTTAATTATTTCCTTTTAATTTCTTTTTTTGTCTAGCATTGTAAATTTCTCACAAACCGTTAACACTATTAACTTCTGATTACATCCAGAACGAATGTCCTTGATGCGTTTAAGTTTGCAGCTTCTTCGTTTTCCATGTTTCGGAAGGAATTCACAAGTTTGCCTTGTTTGAATCGTCTTTTATTTTCTTCTTCACAGCTCCGGGAATCAACATCGGTTAGCCATGGGACATGTACAGTACAGAGTGAGGGAAAAATTCCCGCCAGCACCGCTATACCAAAAAAAAAACACTGACGTAGAAGTTAACGTCAAGTTAGCTGAACAGTCGCGAAAAACTAAAACAAGTCCCAAACCTTGTCATAAAGTGCCATGCATTTCCTGAGAGTAGATACAAATACAACATATGTATACTAGAATGTAAACTCAAATAAAACTAATGAGATCACCTATCTCAACACCCCCTCTTGATCTCAACATCCAAAAAAAAACTTTGGACATTTTAATTTCCAAAGAACCACTTTTTGAATTTTTCTATTTTTACCTTTGTCATGAGTTTTGTCGAGATGTCTGCCAACATGTCCTCTGATGGACAATAGATAAGATTTATTTAACCCTCACTGAGTGCTTCACGAATGAAATGATATTTTACATCAATGTGTTTTGACCTTTGTCTGTTTACAGGATTCTTACTCAGTGCGATGGCCCCCTGATTGTCTCCGTAGATTGTTGTGCAACTGTACATTTTGTTTTCCATACCGTTTAACAGTTGAGACAGGTACATGTTTTCTTGTGCGGTGGTGGCTCGGCCGATGTATTCAGCCTCACATGTTGACAGGGCCACTGTGGGCTGTTTCCTTGACTTCCATGCAATGGCTGGGCCTTGTTTTGTTAAACTGAAACAGTAGCCTGTAGTGCTACGTCTGTCTTCTACAGATGATGCCCAGTCTGAATCACTGTAAGCTATCAGGTTCAAATCCTCCTTATTTGTCTTGAAACTTAGTTCATAATCAGCTGTCCCCTTCAAATACCTCAGAACATGTTTTGCAGCTACTAAGTTTTCTACTTTTGGCATTGCCAGATTCTGTGATAGTTTGCTCACTATCCAGCTGATATCAGGTCTGGTGCAAGTCATGGCATAAATAAGACTGCCTACAATCTCACGATATTCTTTGGGGTCGACAGGTTCACTTTGCTCATTTTCATCAGCTACAGGGATGCCCTCTAATTTTTGCTCACTTGGAGTAGATCTTGCTTTACATTCTGACATTCCAAATCTCTCTAGCATTTTTAGGATGTACTTTGATTTCATCCCCCTTTTGTTCAAATTGTATGCCCAAAAAATATGATAGTTTCCCCAGGTCTTTCATGTTGAACTTGAATTTCATGTTCTGTTTAAATGTGCTGAGTGCATCATTGCTGCTTGCTGCAATAATGAAATCTTCTTCTTCTTCTTTCGGCTTTTCCCGTCAGGGGTCGCCACAGCGAGTCAACCTTCTCCATCTAACCCTATTCTCTGTATCTTCCTCTCTCACACCAGCTACCTTCATATCCTCTCTCACTACGTCCATAAATCTTCTCTTTGGTCTTCCTCGAGACCTATTGCCTGGCAGCTCCATTTCCAGCATCCGTCTACCAATATATTCACTATCTCTTCTCTGTACATGACCGAACCATCTCAGTCTGGCTTCTCTGACCTTCTCTCCAAAACATCAAACATGTGCCGTCCCTCTGATAGACTCATTCCTGATCCTATCCATCCTGGTCACTCCCAAAGAGAACCTCAACATCTTCATCTCTGCAACCTCTAGTTCTGTCTGCTGTCTTTTGGTCATTGGAACAGTTTCTAGTCCAAACATCATCGCTGGTCTCACCACTGTCTTGTACACCTTTCCTTTTATTCTGGCCGATAGTCTTCTATCACATAGTACCCCTGACACTTTTCTCCAGCCATTCCAACCTGCTTGGACCCGTCTCTTTCCCTCTTTTACGCACTCTCCGTTGCTCTGGACTGTTGACCCTAAGTACCTGAAATCCTCCAGCTTCTTGATCTCCACTCCCTGTAGCCTCACCGCTCCACCCGAGTTCCTCTCGTTCACACACATATATTCTGTCTTGCTGTGACTAACTTTCATTCCTCTCCTTTCCAGAGCATACCTCCACCTCTCTAGATTTTCCTCTACCTGTTGTCTGCTCTCACTACAGATCACAATGTCATCTGCAAACATCATGGTCCATGGGGATTCCTGTCTAACCTCATCTGTCAGCCTACCCATCACCATTGCGAACAAGAAGGGGCTCAGAGCTGATCCCTGATGGAGTCCCACCTCCACCTTGAACTTCTCCTGCACCAGTCTAACATACTTCTCTGCCACTCCAGACTTCCTCATACAATACCAGAGCTCCTCTCTTGGCACCCTGTCATATGCTTTTTCTAGGTCTACGAAAACGCAATGCAGCTCCCTCTGGCCTTCTCTGTACTTTTCTATTAGCATTCTCAACGCAAATACTGCATCTGTAGTACTCTTCCTAGGCATGAAGCCATACTGCTGTTCACAAATGCTGACTTCTGCTCTCAGTCTAGTTTCCACTACTCTTTCCCATAACTTCATTGTATGGCTCATCAACTTTATCCCTCTGTAGTTGCCACAATTCTGCACATCCCCTTTATTCTTAAAAATAGGCACCATCACACTTTGTCTCCATTCTTCAGGCATCTTCTCACTCTCTAAGATCCTGTTGAATAATCTAGTCAGAAAATCTACCGCTGCCTCTCCTAGACACTTCCACACCTCCACAGGTATATCATCAGGACCAACTGCTTTTCCACTCTTCATCCTCTTCAATGCCTTCCTCACTTCACTTTTACTCATTTTTGCTACTTTGTGGTCTACAATAATCACCTCTTCTACCCTTGCCTCTCTTTCATTTTCCACATTCATCAGCTCTTCAAAGTACTCTTTCCATCTTCCTGTCACTCTTCTAGCATCTGTCAATACATTTCCCTCTCTGTCCTTTATCACCCGGACCTGCTGTACATCCTTTCCATCTTTATCTCTCTGTTTCGCCAACTTGTATAGATCATTTTCAGCCTCCTTACTATCCAACCGAGCATACAAGTCATCATAAGCCCTTTGTTTTGCCTTTGCTACCTCTATCTTTACCTTTCGTCGCATCTCCCTGAACTCCTGTCTGTTCTCTTCAGTCCTCTCAGTATCCCACTTCTTCTTCGCTAACCATTTTCTCTGTATACACTCCTGCACTTCCTCATTCCACCACCAAGTCTCCTTATCTACTTTCCTTCCAGATGACACACCAAGTACTCTTCTACCTGTCTCCCTGATCACACTAGCTGTTGTTGTCCAATCATCTGGAAGCTCTCCCTGACCACCCAGACCCTTTCTCAACTCCTCCCTGAAAACCATGCAACACTCTGCTGCAATAATTAAATCATCTACCCAAAGCAAATCTTCTCCACGGCTCTAAACTCGTTCGTCGCCGCTACTTGGGGATCACCGGATGGCTTTCTCCCTCCGCTTCCTTACATTTTATGTCCGCTAGATGGCGGCATCCGACTGTGCACAGCGCTTGGAGCTCCAGCAGGTGATCTGGCCGCTGTGTATGAGAGGAATAAACGAGTGGGGCCGTGAGTGCAATAAATCCCCCTCCACTTCTTACATGGATGTTATCACCCTGTTACTGTATTTTAACGATACCGCTGTGTTTTCCACCTCAATGTTAAGCCGATTTTTAAACATTAAAAACCAAATTGCTCGATTCAGTGACACCGAGGCCCTGAGTGGAGGACTTATGGAGTTGACTCCTCCGCTTATTCATAAGTGCATGTCTGGTGCTCCCGGAGCTTCACGCCGACGTCACGGGGATCCGTGTCCGAAGAAGGTGCACCTTGGCCGGTCTGCGGGGTCCTGTTGACCGGAAGCTGAGGCTGGCCCTTCGAAATAACACGGAAAATAATTGAGAGCATATTTCTCAGTTGACAACGCCCCCACTTGCTCTCATATTATTGGTATCTTTGCCCATTTACATCAAAATAAAATACTCATGACCCAAACAACAACTTTGAAAAATTCAACAACTTAAACTGCGATGCAGGCTTTGTCATAACATCTGCCGGCATCTCTTGTGTTGGACAATACTGTAGGGCTACCTTTCCACATATTTTCTTTGTGACATCTTAACACACTCTTCTGACTGACATATTTTCTGGGTATTGATTTTGATCACTTTGCCCAAGTCCTTCATTTTAAATCTAGCTGTAAGCATGATTTTCACCTCTTTCATTACTTCCTCATCACTCGCAGCTATGATTAAATCATGTACCCATATTATGATGATGACTTTGTCATTTTGGTTTTCTTTGACATAGACACAATGATCTGCTTCATTCTGAATAAAGTCGTTGTCAATCAAGTAAGAATGGAGCATCAGATTCCAATGACGACCTGCCAAATTTTCCTGAACTGATTTCTGCATGAACACCCTCACACTTGTCATATTTGCTGTTGGAGAAAATGTTTCCTCAAAATCCGTGCCATACTTTTGACTGTAGCCCTTAGCAAAATAACGAGCTTTATATTTGTTTGTGCCAACTTCATTTCTTTTTAGCGCATACACCCACCCCCCCACCCCCACTGCCCACTTGCCTTGGGGTAGCTGTGTTAGGGTCAAAGTGTTGTTCTCTCTCAATGACTCCATCTCGTCGTCCATAGATTTCATCCACTTGTCAGCATTGAGGGAACTCCTTGCCTCTTTAAATGTCTGTGGGACACCACACGCCAGTCTATAACAGTAGTCAATGTTAGTGAACACTTGGTCATTGTCAATAGCACTAGTCACATAACCATTAAAGTAACTGGGCTTCTTTTTGGTTCTAGTTGATCGTCTCACATTGTCTGCACTGCTTGGCTGTGTCACACGGTCAGATACGGGGCTGCCCATTTCCAAGGTGTACAAAGGTGTACAAGACAGTGGTGAGACCAGCGATGATGTATGGACTAGAAACTGTAGAAGAAGAAGAAGAAGAAGAAGAAGAAGAAGAAGAAGAAGAAGAAGAAGAAGAAGAAGAAGAAGAAGAAGTTAGAAAGAGAGGGTGGGGGGGAAGCAAACCTTCTCCACGGCTCTAAACTCGTTCGTCGCCGCTACTCGGGGAACACCGGATGGCTTTCTCCCTCCGCTTCCTTACATTTTATGTCCGCTAGATGGCGGCATCCGACTGTGCACAGCGCTTGGAGCTCCAGCAGGTGATCTGGCTGCTGTGTATGAGAGGAATAAACGAGTGGGGCCGTGAGTGCAATAAATCCCCCTCCACTTCTTACATGGATGTTATCACCCTGTTACTGTATTTTAACGATACCGCTGTTTTTTCGACCTCAATGTTAAGCCGATTTTTAAACATTAAAAAACCAGATTGCTCGATTCAGTGACACCGAGGCCGTGAGTGGAGGACTTATGGAATCGACTCCTCCGCTTATTCATATGTGCATGTCTGGTGCTCCCGGAGCTTCACGCCGACGTCACAGGGATCGGTGTCCGAAGAAGGTGCACCTTGGCCGGTCTGCGGGGTCCTGTTGACTGGGAAGTTGAGACTGGCCCTTGGAAATAAAACGGAAAATAATTGAGAGCATATTTCTCAGTTAACAACGCCCCCACTTGCTCTCATATTATTGGTATCTTTGCCCATTTACATCAAAATAAAATACTCATGACCCAAACAACAACTTTGAAAAATTCAACAACTTAAACTGTGATGCAGGCTTTGTCATAACATGTGCCGGCATCTCTTGTGTTGGAAAATACTGTAGGGCTACCTTTCCACATATTTTCTTTGTGACATCTTAACACACTCTTCTGACTGACATATTTTCTGGGTATTGATTTTGATCACTTTGCCCATGTCCTTCATTTTAAATCTAGCTGTAAGCATGATTTTCACCTCTTTCATTACTTCCTCATCACTCGCAGCTATGATTAAATCATCTACCCATATTATGATGATGACTTTGTTATTTTGGTTTTCTTTGACATAGACACAATGATCTGCTTCATTCTGAATAAAGTCATTGTCAATCAAGTAAGAATGGAGCATCAGATTCCAATGACGACCGGCTTGTTCAGGGACGTATAGTGACTTTTTAAGTTTACACACCAGCTTCTGTTTTTTATTTGTCACTTCATACCCTTCTGGTTGTTCTACACAGAGCTCACAATCTATGGGTGCATGAAGATAGGCTGTCTTTACATCCATTTGGTGTAAGAACAAATTTTCCGGAACTGATTTCTGCATAAACACCCTCACACTTGTCATATTTGCTGTTGGAGAAAATGTTTCCTCGAAATCCGTGCCATACTTTTGACTGTAGCCCTTAGCAACATACCGAGCTTTATATTTGTTTGTGCCATCTTCATTTCTTTTTAGCGCTTACGCCCCCCACCCCCCACCCCCACCCCCACTGCACACTTGCCTTGGGGTAGCTGTGTTAGGGTAAAAGTGTTCTTCTCTCTCAATGACTCCATCTCTTCGTCCATAGATTTCATCCACTTGTCAGCATTAAGTGAACTCCTTGCCTCTTTAAATGTCTGTGGGACACCACACGCCAGTCTATAACAGTAGTCAATGTTAGTGAACACTTGGTCATCGTCAATAGCACTAGTCACATAACTATTAAAGTAACTGGGCTTCTTTTTGGTTCTAGTTGATCGTCTCACATTGTCTGCACTGCTTGGCTTTGTCACACGGTCAGATACGGGGTTGCCCATTACCAAGGTGTACAAAGGTGTACAAGACAGTGGTGAGACCAGCGATGATGTATGGACTAGAAACTGTTACAATGACAAAAAGACAGCAGGCAGAACTAGAGGTTGCAGATATGAAGATGTTGAGGTTCTCTTACGGAGTGACCAGGATTGATAGGATCAGGAATGAGTATCAGAGGAACAGCACATGTTCGATGTTTTGGAGAGAAGGTCAGAGAAGCCAGACTGAGATGGTTCGGTCATGTACAGAGGAGGGATAGAGAATATATTGGTAGACGGATGCTGGAATTGGAGCTGCAAGGCAAGAGGTCTCGAGGAAGACCAAAGAGAGGATTTATGGACGTGGTGAGAGAGGATATGAAGGTAGTTGGTGTGAGAGAGGAGGATACGGAGAATAGGGTTAGATGGAGAAAGTTGACTCGCTGTGGCCACACCTGACGGGAAAAGACAAAAGAAGAAGAAGAAGAAGAAGAAGAAGAAGAAGAAGAAGAAGAAGAAGAAGAAGAAGAAGAAGAAGAAGAAGAAGAAGAAGAAGAAGAAGAAGAAGAAGAAGTAAGAAAGAGAGGTTGGGGGGGAAGCAAACCTTCTCCACGGCTCTAAACTCGTTCGTCGCCGCTACTCGGGGAACACCGGATGGCTTTCTCCCTCCGCTTCCTTACATTTTATGTCCGCTAGATGGCGGCATCCGACTGTGCACAGCGCTTGGAGCTCCAGCAGGTGATCTGGCCGCTGTGTATGAGAGGAATAAACGAGTGGGGCCGTGAGTGCAATAAATCCCCCTCCACTTCTTACATGGATGTTATCACCCTGTTACTGTATTTTAACGATACCGCTGTTTTTTCGACCTCAATGTTAAGCCGATTTTTAAACATTAAAAAACCAGATTGCTCGATTCAGTGACACCGAGGCCGTGAGTGGAGGACTTATGGAATCGACTCCTCCGCTTATTCATATGTGCATGTCTGGTGCTCCCGGAGCTTCACGCCGACGTCACAGGGATCGGTGTCCGAAGAAGGTGCACCTTGGCCGGTCTGCGGGGTCCTGTTGACTGGGAAGTTGAGACTGGCCCTTGGAAATAAAACGGAAAATAATTGAGAGCATATTTCTCAGTTAACAACGCCCCCACTTGCTCTCATATTATTGGTATCTTTGCCCATTTACATCAAAATAAAATACTCATGACCCAAACAACAACTTTGAAAAATTCAACAACTTAAACTGTGATGCAGGCTTTGTCATAACATGTGCCGGCATCTCTTGTGTTGGAAAATACTGTAGGGCTACCTTTCCACATATTTTCTTTGTGACATCTTAACACACTCTTCTGACTGACATATTTTCTGGGTATTGATTTTGATCACTTTGCCCATGTCCTTCATTTTAAATCTAGCTGTAAGCATGATTTTCACCTCTTTCATTACTTCCTCATCACTCGCAGCTATGATTAAATCATCTACCCATATTATGATGATGACTTTGTTATTTTGGTTTTCTTTGACATAGACACAATGATCTGCTTCATTCTGAATAAAGTCATTGTCAATCAAGTAAGAATGGAGCATCAGATTCCAATGACGACCGGCTTGTTCAGGGACGTATAGTGACTTTTTAAGTTTACACACCAGCTTCTGTTTTTTATTTGTCACTTCATACCCTTCTGGTTGTTCTACACAGAGCTCACAATCTATGGGTGCATGAAGATAGGCTGTCTTTACATCCATTTGGTGTAAGAACAAATTTTCCGGAACTGATTTCTGCATAAACACCCTCACACTTGTCATATTTGCTGTTGGAGAAAATGTTTCCTCGAAATCCGTGCCATACTTTTGACTGTAGCCCTTAGCAACATACCGAGCTTTATATTTGTTTGTGCCATCTTCATTTCTTTTTAGCGCTTACGCCCCCCACCCCCCACCCCCACCCCCACTGCACACTTGCCTTGGGGTAGCTGTGTTAGGGTAAAAGTGTTCTTCTCTCTCAATGACTCCATCTCTTCGTCCATAGATTTCATCCACTTGTCAGCATTAAGTGAACTCCTTGCCTCTTTAAATGTCTGTGGGACACCACACGCCAGTCTATAACAGTAGTCAATGTTAGTGAACACTTGGTCATCGTCAATAGCACTAGTCACATAACTATTAAAGTAACTGGGCTTCTTTTTGGTTCTAGTTGATCGTCTCACATTGTCTGCACTGCTTGGCTTTGTCACACGGTCAGATACGGGGTTGCCCATTACCAAGGTGTACAAAGGTGTACAAGACAGTGGTGAGACCAGCGATGATGTATGGACTAGAAACTGTTACAATGACAAAAAGACAGCAGGCAGAACTAGAGGTTGCAGATATGAAGATGTTGAGGTTCTCTTACGGAGTGACCAGGATTGATAGGATCAGGAATGAGTATCAGAGGAACAGCACATGTTCGATGTTTTGGAGAGAAGGTCAGAGAAGCCAGACTGAGATGGTTCGGTCATGTACAGAGGAGGGATAGAGAATATATTGGTAGACGGATGCTGGAATTGGAGCTGCAAGGCAAGAGGTCTCGAGGAAGACCAAAGAGAGGATTTATGGACGTGGTGAGAGAGGATATGAAGGTAGTTGGTGTGAGAGAGGAGGATACGGAGAATAGGGTTAGATGGAGAAAGTTGACTCGCTGTGGCCACACCTGACGGGAAAAGACAAAAGAAGAAGAAGAAGAAGAAGAAGAAGAAGAAGAAGAAGAAGAAGAAGAAGAAGAAGAAGAAGAAGAAGAAGAAGAAGAAGAAGAAGAAGAAGAAGAAGAAGAAGTAAGAAAGAGAGGTTGGGGGGGAAGCAAACCTTCTCCACGGCTCTAAACTCGTTCGTCGCCGCTACTCGGGGAACACCGGATGGCTTTCTCCCTCCGCTTCCTTACATTTTATGTCCGCTAGATGGCGGCATCCGACTGTGCACAGCGCTTGGAGCTCCAGCAGGTGATCTGGCCGCTGTGTATGAGAGGAATAAACGAGTGGGGCCGTGAGTGCAATAAATCCCCCTCCACTTCTTACATGGATGTTATCACCCTGTTACTGTATTTTAACGATACCGCTGTGTTTTCCACCTCAATGTTAAGCCGATTTTTAAACATTAAAAACCAAATTGCTCGATTCAGTGACACCGAGGCCGTGAGTGGAGGACTTATGGAGTTGACTCCTTCGCTTATTCATATGTGCATGTCTGGTGCTCCCGGAGCTTCACGCCGACGTCACGGGGATCCGTGTCCGAAGAAGGTGCACCTTGGCCGGTCTGCGGGATCCTGTTGACCGGAAGCTGAGACTGGCCCTTGGAAATAAAACGGAAAATAATTGAGAGCATATTTCTCAGTTAACAACGCCCCCACTTGCTCTCATATTATTGGTATCTTTGCCCATTTACATCAAAATAAAATACTCATGACCCAAACAACAAACAACAACTTTGAAAAATTCAACAACTTAAACTGTGATGCAGGCTTTGTCATAACATGTGCCGGCATCTCTTGTGTTGGACAATACTGTAGGGCTACCTTTCCACATATTTTCTTTGTGACATCTTAACACACTCTTCTGACTGACATATTTTCTGGGTATTGATTTTGATCACTTTGCCCATGTCCTTCATTTTAAATCTAGCTGTAAGCATGATTTTCACCTCTTTCATTACTTCCTCATCACTCGCAGCTATGATTAAATCATCTACCCATATTATGATGATGACCTTGTCATTTTGGTTTTCTTTGACATAAACACAATGATCTGCTTCATTCTGAATAAAGTCATTGTCAATCAAGTAAGAATGGAGCATCAGATCCCAATGACGACCGGCTTGTTCAGGGACGTATAGTGACTTTTTAAGTTTACACACCAGCTTCTGTTTTTTATTTGTCACTTCATACCCTTCTGGTTGTTCTACACAGAGCTCACAATCTATGGGTGCATGAAGATAGGCTGTCTTTACATCCATTTGGTGTAAGAACAAATTTTCCGGAACTGATTTCTGCATGAACACCCTCACACTTGTCATATTTGCTGTTGGAGAAAATGTTTCCTCGAAATCCGTGCCATACTTTTGACTGTAGCCCTTAGCAACATACCGAGCTTTATATTTGTTTGTGCCATCTTCATTTCTTTTTAGCGCTTACGCCCCCCACCCCCCACCCCCACCCCCACTGCACACTTGCCTTGGGGTAGCTGTGTTAGGGTAAAAGTGTTCTTCTCTCTCAATGACTCCATCTCTTCGTCCATAGATTTCATCCACTTGTCAGCATTGAGGGAACTCCTTGCCTCTTTAAATGTCTAACTGATCATCATCATCATCATCATCATCATCATCATCATCATCATCATCATCATCATCATCATCCTGGTCTGAGCTCATCTCTGTCTGGGTTTGTTGCTCTGGAGATGGGTTCGACACAAATTTTAGCAGTCTGTTTTAGTACTCTTTCACTATTTGGATAATATACAAAATAAGCTGGACTATTTTTGTCATATCCAATGAAAACTCCCTTCTCACCTCTTGAGTCAAGTTTCTTTTTGTTGTGCTTGTATGCATAGCACACAGCACCAAACTTTTGCATTTGTGACACATTTGGTTTCTTTCCCGTCAAGCCGAAACGCCCCCCCCCCCCCCCCCCCACCACCACCACCACCCCACACACATTAGCTCCTCCATTCATTCACATGTACACGCCGGCTGCTCCGGGAGCTCCACGCCGACGTTTCGGTGATCGATGTCCGCAGAAGGTGCACCATTGCCGGCCTGCGGTATCCTGTAGACCCCCCCCCCTCCATAAACACATGCAATACGCCTTGAAACGCATCGCTCGCACCGACGCGGGGAATCCTTTACCCTACTTCCACAGCAACGGCGAGAATCACATTGCGTCGGCCGCCGTGAGGAAGAGGGGGGGGGGGGCATTAAGGGGGGGAGAGAGAGAGACATGGAGATTTTCTCAGCCTCTCATTCTTTTTTTTTTTTTTTTTTAATTGAACATAAATAGTACACACAAATATACAAATGTACAAATAAACATGGCAAGGTAGAACTGAATGTCAATGAAACAACCAGGCATGAGGAAGCAAAGGACATAAGGACTGTTGAGATAGGTGATCTCATTAGTTTTATTTGAGTTTACATTCTAGTATACATATGTTTTATTTGTATCTACTCTCAGGAAATGTATGGCACTTTATGACAAGGTTTGGGACTTGTTTTAGTTTTTCGCGACTGTTCAGCTAACTTGACGTTAACTTCTACGTCAGTGTTCTTTTTTTGGTATAGCGGTGCTGGCGGGAATTTTTCCCTCACTCTGTACTGTACATGTCCCATGGCTAACCGATGTTGATTCCCGGAGCTGTGAAGAAGAAAATAAAAGACGATTCAAACAAGGCAAACTTGTGAATTCCTTCCGAAACATGGAAAACGAAGAAGCTGCAAACTTAAACGCAACAGGTTATGGGCCCAGGCAACGAACAAAAGGAGGAAGATGGCAACGTTTGGTTTTCGATGGAGACGAAAACAACTACGAGCTTTGGGAAGTAAAGTTTCTGGGACACATGCGACTCGAAGGTTTGAAAGAGACAATACTTTCAACTGTTGAGCCCGACCCAGATAAAAATGCAGAATGCTACGCTGAGCTTATCCAGTTCCTCGATGATAAAAGTCTATCATTGGTAATGAGGGAAGCCGCAGATGACGGTCGAAAAGCTTTGAAAATATTACGGGATCATTACGCCAGCCAGGGTAAGCCCAGAATTATTTCCCTGTACAGCGAACTATGCTCACTCAAGAAGGAACCCGACGAAACAATAACAGATTACATTATCAGAGCAGAAAAGGCAGTCACCGCTCTGAGAAACACAAAACAGGTGATAAGTGATGAGCTGATGATCGCTATGGTTATGAAAGGGCTTCCAGAACCGTACAAGCCCTTCGTCATTCACGTAACTCAGAGCAGTGAAGAAATGACGTTTATTCAGTTCAAGAGTAAACTAAGAAGTTATGAAGAGACTGAAAAGTTTGACAGCAAAACCAAATCAGACAATGTAATGAAAGTGGACATGTCAACGGTGATCTGCTATGGATGTGGAAACCGTGGCCATATGGCAAAAGCTTGTCACCAAAAATCAGGGCCAAAATGGTGCAGCTATCACAGAAGCACAACCCACACCGATGAGACATGCAGAAGAAAATCCAAGCCCAAAGAAGACTCGGTCAAACAAAACACAGACATCCAAGACAAAGATAAGGAAGATGAGCAAACTTTTGTATTCAAGGTCAGTCAAAAAGTCCCTCCGGAAAATATCAGAAAAAATGGACTGATGGTAGACTGTGGCGCTACATCACACATCATAACACAAGAAGACAAATTCATAAGATTTGATGAGTTTTTCAACCCAAACAAACATTACATGGAGCTAGCAGACGGGACCAGAAGAAACAAAGTGGCACTAAAAAGAGGTGATGCAGAAGTGTTACTCCAGGACATTGAAGGAAAACCTGTCCTGGTAACCTTAAGGGGAGCCTTATTCATCCCATCATATCCTCAGGACTTCATATCGGTGAAGGCAGCCACAGCTGATGGAGCCAGCGTGATATTCAAAGAAGGAGAGAACAGACTCATAACCAAAGAAGGAAAAATTTTCAGCATTGAGGAATGTGACAGACTCTACTACATAAGAACGGTAAATTATCAACAACTTTATGATGATACAGTAAATGACATGATGTCCAGAGATAGAGTAAACTTAACTTGTGATGTCAAAACATGGCATGAGATTATGGGACACTGCAATGTAAAAGATGTATTAAAATGACCAAACTTAGTCGAGGGTATGAAGATTACAGGTCAGACCAAGGTAGACTGTAACGTAGACTGTAACGTATGCACGGAGGGAAAATTCACAAATAGCAGAAACAGGCAAGCTGATGCAAAAGCTGATGCACCCCTAAAAATGGTACACACTGACTTATCAGGCCCGATTGAACCAGCTGGTCAAGAAGGGCATAAGTATGTCATTTCATTCACAGATGATTATTCAGGGGCAGTATTTGTATATTTTCTCAAATACAAGAGTGAAGCTACATTAGCAACAGAGAAGTTCCTTGCTGACAGCGCAGCGTATGGTCGTGTCAAATGTATCAGGTCAGACAACGGGACTGAATACACAGGAAATGCTTTTCAATCTCTTCTAAGGGAGAAAGGCATAAGACATGAAACATCATCCCCATACTCTCCCCATCAAAATGGGACAGCAGAAAGACAATGGAGGACCCTTTTTGAAATGGCAAGGTGTATGCTAATAGCAAAAGGATTACCAAAGGTTTTGTGGCCTTATGCTGTCCAGACCGCTGCCCATATTCGAAATAGATGTTACAATGACAGACACAAAAATACCCCATACTTCATGTTAACAGGGAGAAAGCCAAATCTTTCAAAAATGTGGATATTCGGAACTGAGTGTTATGCATACAAACATGACACTAAGAAATTGGATCCCAGATGTGAAAGAGGAATATTTGTGGGATACAGTAAGAAAAGCCCTTCATACCTGGTCTATAATCCACTTACAGAAAAAGTGTCAAAACAGAGACTGGTGAAATTGATCAAAAAGGGAAGAATTGAACAACAAACACAAACTGATGATTATGAGACAGAAATCCAGGGATATGAAGACACAGAATCTACAGATGAAACCAGTATAGATGTGTCACAAAGTGAAAATAAAACAGACAACCATATACAAAATGAGGATGAGAGTACTAACGCAGATGTGTCACATGACGAAGAAACAGCAGAAAATGTCCAAAATGAAAAAGAGACGAGGTCAGACATAAAACCCAGATATAATCAAACCAGTCGCTATCCTAGACGAAAAAGGGTCGTTCCAAGGTATTTAGAGGATTATCAGACAGACTATATTAACAATGATAAAAATCATACAACTATTGATTACTGTTACAGGACTGTGTGCGGAGTCCCACAGAATTATAGTGAAGCACTGAAGTCACCACTGGCACCCGGGTGGAATTGTGCCATGAGGGAAGAGATTGACTCGCTTAAACAGAATGACACATTTGAACTGACAACTTTACCTGAAGGGAGAAAAGTAATTGGAGGAAAATGGGTATTTGCCCTTAAAGAAAATGCTGAAGGAGGACAAATATTTAAGGCGAGATATGTAGCTAAGGGTTACAATCAAACAGAAGGCATAGACTACTATGAAACTTTTGCACCGACAGCTAACATTACATCAGTGCGGGCACTAATGCAGATAGCCGTACAAAATAACCTCATTGTCCATCAAATGGATGTTAAGACGGCATATTTACATGCTCCTATACATGAGGAGATTTTCTTGGAACAACCAGAAGGGTTTGAAATGATGTCAGAAACAGGAGAGAAACTAGTGTATAGATTAAAGAAATCTCTTTATGGCCTGAAACAATCAGGAAGAAACTGGTATGAACTCCTTAATGACCATTTAGAACAGGACAACTTTGTGAGAAATCTCTCTGACCACTGTGTGTACAGAAAACAGACGGAAAATGGTGACACAATCATTGTAATAATTTGGGTAGATGATTTAATTATTGCCGCAAGCAGCAATGATGCACTCAGCACATTTAAACAGAACATGAAATTCAAGTTCAACATGAAAGACCTGGGGAAACTATCATATTTTTTGGGCATACAATTTGAACAAAAGGGGGATGAAATCAAAATGAACCAGACAAAGTACATCCTAAAAATGCTAGAGAGATTTGGAATGTCAGAATGTAAAGCAAGATCTACTCCAAGTGAGCAAAAATTAGAGGGCATCCCTGTAGCTGATGAAAATGAGCAAAGTGAACCTGTCGACCCCAAAGAATATCGTGAGATTGTAGGCAGTCTTATTTATGCCATGACTTGCACCAGACCTGATATCAGCTGGATAGTGAGCAAACTATCACAGAATCTGGCAATGCCAAAAGTAGAAAACTTAGTAGCTGCAAAACATGTTCTGAGGTATTTGAAGGGGACAGCTGATTATGAACTAAGTTTCAAGACAAATAAGGAGGATTTGAACCTGATAGCTTACAGTGATTCAGACTGGGCATCATCTGTAGAAGACAGACGTAGCACTACAGGCTACTGTTTCAGTTTAACAAAACAAGGCCCAGCCATTGCATGGAAGTCAAGGAAACAGCCCACAGTGGCCCTGTCAACATGTGAGGCTGAATACATCGGCCGAGCCACCACCGCACAAGAAAACATGTACCTGTCTCAACTGTTAAACGGTATGGAAAACAAAATGTACAGTTGCACAACAATCTACGGAGACAATCAGGGGGCCATCGCACTGAGTAAGAATCCTGTAAACAGACAAAGGTCAAAACACATTGATGTAAAATATCATTTCATTCGTGAAGCACTCAGTGAGGGTTAAATAAATCTTATCTATTGTCCATCAGAGGACATGTTGGCAGACATCTCGACAAAACTCATGACAAAGGTAAAAATAGAAAAATTCAAAAAGTGGTTCTTTGGAAATTAAAATGTCCAAAGTTTTTTTTTGGATGTTGAGATCAAGAGGGGGTGTTGAGATAGGTGATCTCATTAGTTTTATTTGAGTTTACATTCTAGTATACATATGTTGTATTTGTATCTACTCTCAGGAAATGCATGGCACTTTATGACAAGGTTTGGGACTTGTTTTAGTTTTTCGCGACTGTTCAGCTAACTTGACGTTAACTTCTACGTCAGTGTTTTTTTTTTGGTATAGCGGTGCTGGCGGGAATTTTTCCCTCACTCTGTACTGTACATGTCCCATGGCTAACCGATGTTGATTCCCGGAGCTGTGAAGAAGAAAATAAAAGATGATTCAAACAAGGCAAACTTGTGAATTCCTTCCGAAACATGGAAAACGAAGAAGCTGCGAACTTAAACGCAACAGTTTGGTTGTGGATGCGTTTCGGCTAATGCTATTAGCACAGGTATGATGAGTTAAGGTGTGTTTGTGTGTGTGTGTGTGTGTGTGTGTGTGTGTCTGTGTGTGTGTGTGTGTGCGTGTGTGTGAGTGTGAATTTGTTTAGGTGGGGGGGGGTCGCGGACAGGGAGTACCGGGGCCTCGAGCGGATGAGCTGAGGAGCGGAGGAGGGCAGAAGCCTGGCCCGTGATTCGCTTATGTCCAGCGGTTCGGGAATTCCAGGGCCCAAAGCGGAGGAGCGATGGAGCTGAGAAGCGGAGGAGCGGAGGTAATGTTTCTCCTCTCAGAGGCGGGGAAGTTTGGGGGCAGAAGAACCCCTTAGACTGGCTAATGTGAGCATACTCCGGACATAGATCCCCCGGACGTATGATTGGAGCTCTCGGACCATTTGGCACACACATGTGAATGAGTGAATGAGCTAATGTTTGTTTGGTTGTGGATGCGTTTCGGCTAATGCTATTAGCACAGCTATGATGAGTTAAGGTGTGTGTGTATGTGTGTGTGTGTGTGTGTGTGTGTGTTGGTGTGTTTTTGTGTGTGTGTGAGTGTGTTTGTGTGTGTATGTGTGAGAGTTTGTTTAGGTGGGGGGGGGGGAGTACCAGAGCCCATACAGGAGGAGCGGTGGAGCTGAGAAGCGGAGGTAATTTTTCTCCTCTCAGAGGCGGGGAAGCTTGGGGGCAGAAGAACCCCTTAGACCGGCCAATGTGAGCCTTCTTCGGACATAGATCACCCGGACGTATGACTGGAGCTCCCGTACCTCTAGGCACACACATATGTGAATGAGTGGATGAGCTAATGTTTGTTTTGTTGTGGATACGTTTTGGCCAATGCTATTAGCACAGCTATGATGAGTTCAGGTGTGTGTGTGTGTGTTTGTGTGTTTGTCTGTGTGTGTGTGTGTGTGTGTGTGTGTGTGTGTGTGTGTGTGTGTGTGTGTGTGTGTGTGTGCGTGTGTTTATCTGTGTGTGAGAGTTTGTTTTGGTGGGTGGGGGGGGGGGGGGGTGTTCCCGCGGACAGGGAGTACCAGGGCCTGGAGCGAATGAGGTGAGGAGCGGAGGAGGGCAGAAGCCTGGACCGTGATTCGCTTATGTCCAGCGGTTCGGGAGTTCCAGGGCCCAAAGCGGAGAAGCGGAGGACAGCAAAAGCCCTGTCCGCAATTCACCTGAGTCTGGCGGATCGGTAGTACCTGGTTCCGCAGCGGAGGAGCGGAGGAGCGGAGGAGCGGAGGAGCGGAGCAAAGCGGAAGACCGTCTTAATAACAAGGAAATTACAGATGAGGCTATAATTTCCACAGAAATCTTTAAATTCTATCGCCACCTATACACTTCGACATTGTCAAAAAGCGATTGTGACTCCTTTCCAACAAATATTCCTCAACATATCCCAAAAATAAACAACAACAAACAATATATGTTTGTTTTGTATATGTTTATATATAATCAACAAAAAATATACAGTTTGATATCTGAGATTCCTTGTGAGTCGCCAACTTAATTACATGTTGTACTCCCCTTGCAATCTTTTTTTCGTTTTAATTTTTTATTAGTCTATCTATTGATTTAATTATTTCATTTTAATTTCTTTTTTTGTCTAGCACTGTAAATTTCTCACAAACCGTTAACACTATTAACTTCTGATTCCATACAGAACGAATGTCCTTATGTCCTTTGCTTCCTCATGCCTGGTTGTTTCATTCACATTCAGTTCTACCTTGCCATGTTTATTTGTACATTTGTATAGTTGTGTGTACTATTTATGTTCAATTCAAAAAAAAAAAAAAAAGAATGAGAGGCTGAGAAAATCTCCATGTCTCTCTCTCCCCCCCCCTTAATGCCGCCCCCCCCCCCCTTCCTCACGGCGGCCGACGCAACGCGATTCTCGCCGTTGTTGTGGAAGTAGGGAAAAGGATTCCCCGCGTCGGTGCGAGCGATGCGTTTCAAGGCGTATTGCATGTGTGTATGGGGGGGGGGGGGTCTACAGGACACCGCAGACCGGCAATGGTGCACCTTCTCCGGACATCGATCACCGAAACGTCGGCGTGGAGCTCCCGGAGCAGCCGGCGTGTACATGTGAATGAATGGAGGAGCTAATGTGTGTGGGGTGGTGGTGGTGGTGGTGTGGGGGGGGGGGGGGGGGGGGGGGCGTTTCGGCTAATGCTATCAGCACAGCTATGATTATCCCCAGAACGTTGAGAACGAGCTCCCGGAACTCCAGACATGCGTATATAAAAGAGTGGAATTAAGGTGTGTGTGAGTGTGTGTGTGTGTGTGTGTGTGTGTGTGTGTGTGTGTGTGTGTGTGTGTGTGTGTGTGTGTGTGTGTGTGTGTATGTGTGTGTGTGTGTGTGTGTGTATGTGTGGGACAGAAATAATGTCGGGGACAGAAATTGTTATTAGCCTGCTGGCAGATGACACAACCTTAGTTTTGAAAAATGAACATCAAGTCCCAATAAGCGTTGAAAAAATTAAAACATTCTACAAGGCTTCAGGATTGTCATTAAACTTAAAGAAATGCAAACTTCTTGAGCTGCATGACTCACCACTAAAGGAAATCAGCAATGTTCCTATCAAATCAGAAATAAAATACTTGAGCATTTTCCTATCTAAGGACCAAAAGTTAAATCAGTCCAGGAACATTGAATCTAAACTGAATCAAAGTAAAGCTAAATTGAATATATGGCTCCAAAGAGATTTATCAATATTAGGCCCGATATATTTGACTAAAATGGAATGTTTATCCAGATGTATATACCCAGTGTATTCCAATGCTGCTCCAAATCAACTCATAAAATCTATTAACCAAATAAATTTCAACTTTATCTGGAGGAACAAACCACACCATCTAAAAAAATCACATATGGGGAAAGAAACAAGTGACGGAGGGCTGAAAGTGATAGAGTTGGACTGCCTGAATGGGACATTGAAGGTGAACTGGTTGAAATCCTGGATCAAACATCATCATTTTTTCTGGTATTGTACTCCAAACTACTTATTCAACATAGTCGGCAGCCTAAGTCTTCTACTTATCTCTGACTTGGATATCAACAAGATTCCTGTCCAATTTTCAGAGTTCCATAAACAAATACTATTATACTGGAAAATGATATATGTACACAATTTCTCACCACACAGTACAATAATTTGGAACAATCGATATGTACTGCATGGCAACAAACCTCTGTTTTACAAGGAATGCTTTGAGAAAGGTATATGGTCAATAATTGACTTGATGGATGACAATGGCAGTCGTCTAGACTATGAACAGTTCTGTACTACACACAGATTTAAGCCTCCCATATTAGAGTTGATAAAGTTACGAAACGCACTGCCTCGACAATTTGTATTCCTGACCAAAAATATAATGACGCACCAAACCGTACAACCACAGTTACCCCGACTATCACTCCAGGGAATCTCAATTCCGGACAGAAAGTGCACCAACTCCTTTATTAGGACATGTTTCACAGGAAACTTATTCCCTGGACGTCAAAACAAAAATAATATTTGAAATGAATTTGATAAGGAATCGATTGCCACGCTGCGAACTATGTATCTGACTCTACCCATACCCCCCAAGGCACAAAGAAACCCACTTCTAAATTATGAATGACATCTACCCATCTAAGGAATTATTGAGGGTACGCTTTACTTTTGAAGATAATATTTGTACATTTTGTGAAGACAACATTGAAACCACTGACCATATATTTTTTCTCATTCTCATTCCATCATCACCAGTTTCCCTCTCAAAAGATGATATCACATTTGGTTTACTTATAAGCAACATAACAGATGAACTCCGTGTCAATGTTCTTTTAGGCCTGGCCAAGTTCTTCATTCACAAAAACAGAATGCAAAAATGCTCCCCAAATTTGAATTTCTTCATAAACGATTTTGAATTATAAAAAAAAATCCTTAAAACTTATGGAAAAATCCAAAAACTAAAAAATATACAGTTACCCATGTCTGAGATTCCTTTTTTTTGAAAAAAAAAAAAAAAAAAAACAAAAAAAAAACTTAATTACATGTTATATTCCCCTTGCAATTTTTTTTCGTTTTAATTTTTTATTTGTCTATCTATTGATTTAATTATTTCCTTTTAATTTCTTTTTTTGTCTAGCACTGTAAATTTCTCACAAACCGTTAACACTATTAACTTCTGATTACATACAGAACAAATGTCCTTATGTCCGTTGCTTCCTCATCCCTGGTTGTTTCATTGACATTCAGTTCTACCTTGCCATGTTTATTTGTCTTCTTCTTCTTCTTCTTCTTTCGGCTTTTCCCGTTAGGGGTCGCCACAGCGAGTCAACTTTCTCCATCTAACCCTATTCTCTGTATCTTCCTCTCTCACACCAGCTACTTTCATATCCTCTCTCACTACGTCCATAAATCTTCTCTTTGGTCTTCCTCGAGACCTCTTGCCTGGCAGCTCCAATTCCAGCATCCGTCTACCAATATATTCACTATCTCTTCTCTGTACATGACCGAACCATCTCAGTCTGGCTTCTCTGACCTTCTCTCCAAAACATCGAACATGTGCCGTCCCTCTGATAGATTCATTCCTGATCCTATCCATCCTGGTCACTCCCAAAGAGAACCTCAACATCTTCATCTCTGCAACCTCTAGTTCTGCCTGCTGTCTTTTGGTCATTGTAACAGTTTCTAGTCCATACATCATCGCTGGTCTCACCACTGTCTTGTACACCTTTCCTTTTATTCTGGCCGATAGTCTTCTATCACATAGTACCCCTGACACTTTTCTCCACCCATTCCAACCTGCTTGGACCCGTCTCTTCACCTCTTTTCCGCACTCTCCGTTGCTCTGGACTGTTGACCCTAAGTACCTGAAATCCTCCAGCTTCTTGATCTCCATTCCCTGTAGCCTCACCGCTCCACCCGAGTTCCTCTCATTCACACACATATATTCTGTCTTGCTGCGACTAACTTTCATTCCTCTCCAAAATATACAAATTTGTACATTTGTATATTTGTGTGTACTATTTATGTTCAATTAAAAACAGTTTGATGTCTGAGATTCCTTGTGAACGGCCAACTTAATTACATGTTATATTCCCCTTACAATTTTTTTTTTTAGTTTTTAATTTTATTTTTCTATCTATTTATTTAATTATTTCCTTTTAATTTTCTTTTTTGTCTAGCATTAAAAAATTCTCGCGAACCGTTAACACTATTAACTTCTGATTACATACAGAACGAATGCCCTTATGTCTCCCGTCCCCCCCGCTTTTTCCGTACGGTGGCAGACACTGAGATCAAAAGCAAATGGGTGTCATTGTAATGCAGTAACAGGGTGATAACAGCCGTGTTTGAAGTGTGTAGGGGCTTATAAGAGAGCAGAAGCACGTCACGCTATTCGCCTGAGTTCGGAGGATCGGGGGCACCAGGGCCCATAGCGGAGGAGCAGAGGAGTTGAGAAGCGGAGGAGCGGAGTTATGTTTCTCTTCTCAAAGGCGGGGAAGCTTGGGGGCAGCAGGACCCCTTAGACCGGCCAATGTGAGCCTTCTCCGGACATAGATCACCCGGACGTATGACTGGAGCTCCCGTACCTCTGGGCACACACATATGTGAATGAGTGGATGAGCTAATGTTTGTTTTGTTGTGGATACGTTTCGGCCAATACTATTAGCACAGCTATGATGAGTTCAGTGTGTGTGTGTGTGTGTGTGTGTGTGTGTGTGTGTGTGTGTGTGTGTGTGTGTATGGGTGTGTGTCTGTGTGTGTGTGTGTGTGTGTGTGTGTGTGTGTGTGTGTGTGTGTGTGTGTGAGAGTTTGTTTTGGTGGGTGGGGGGGGGTTCCCGCGTACTGGGAGTACCAGGGCCTGGAGCGGATGAGGTGAGGAGCGGAGGAGGGCAGAAGCCCGGACCGTGATTCGCTTATGTCCAGCGGTTCGGGAGTTCCAGGGCCCAAAGCGGAGGAGCGGAGGACAGCAAAAGCCCTGTCCGCAATTCACCTGAGTCTGGCGGATCGGTAGTACCTGGTTCCGCAGCGGAGGAGCGGAGGACTTGAGAAGCGAAGGAGCGGAGGAGCGGAGATGTTTCTCTTCTCAGAGGCGGCAAGGGGGGGGGAGCAGGACCCCTTACCCGTATCCCCCGGACGGTTGAGTGGAGCTCCCGGACTTCCGGGCACGCACATGCGAATGACTGGATGACAGGGAGTGCCAGGGCCTGAAGCGGATGAGCAGAGGAGAGGCGGAGAGCAGAAGCCCGGCCCGGTTCGGGATTTCCAGGGTCCAAAGCGGGGGAGCAAAGAAGCGGAGGGGGGGAGGAGAGCAGAAGAGCAGAAGACTGGCCCGGAATTCACCGAAGTCCCGCATATCGGGAGTTCAAGGGCCCGGAGCGGAAGAGAGGAGGAGCGGAGGAGCGGAGGAGCGGGGGAGCGGAGGAGCGGAGGAGCGGAGGAGCGGAGGAGCGGAGGAGAGCGGAAGCCCGGCCAACAATTCGCCTGAGTCCCGCGGAGAGGGGGTACCAGGGCCTGGAGCCTGATTCGCTTATGTCCAGCAGTTCAGGAGTACCAGGGTCAGGAGCGGAGGAGCGGAGGAGCGGATGAGCAGAAGAACGTTTAAGCGGTGGAGCGGAGGAGCGGATGAGCGGAGGAGAGTGGAATCCGGCCGACATCTCGCCTGAGTCCCGCGGAAAGGGAGTCCCAGGGCCTGGAGCCTGATTCGCTTATGGCAAGCAGTTCAGGAGAACCGGGCCCAGAGCGGAGGAGCGGAGGAGCGGAGGAGCGGAGGAGCGGAGGAGCGGAGGAGAGCGGAAACCCGGCCAACAATTCGCCTAAGTCCCGCGGAGAGGGAGTACCAGGGCCTGGAGCCTGATTTGCTATGTCCAGCAGTTCAGGAGTACCAGGGCCGGAGCAAAGGAGCGGAGGAGCGGAGGAGCGGAGGAGCGGAGGAGCGGAGGAGCGGATAAGCGAATGAGCTGAGGAGAGCGGAAGCCCGGCCGGCAATTCGCCTTAGTCCCGCGGAGAGGGAGTACCAGGTCCTGGAGCCTGATTCGCTTATGTCCAGCAGTTCAGGAGTACCAGGGCCAGGAGCGGAGGAGCGGAGGAGCGGAGGAGCGGATGAGCAAAATAACGTTTAAGCGGTGGAGCGGAGGAGCGGATGAGCGGAGGAGAGCGGAATCCGGCCGACAATTCGCCTGAGTCCCGCGGAAAGGGAGTACCAGGGCCAGAAGCGTGATTTAATGATGTTCAGCAATTCAGGAGTACCAGGCCGAGGTGCAGAGGAGCGGAGGGGCGGATGAGTGGAGGAGCGGAGGTGGGGGGGGGAGCGGAAGACCGGCCCACATTTCGCCTGAGTCCCGCGGATTGGGAGTACCAGGGCCTGGAGCCTGATTCGCTTATGGCAAGCAGTTCAGGAGTACCAGGGCCCAGAGCGGCGGAGCGGAGGAGCGGAGGAGCGGAGGAGCGGAGGAGCGGAGGGGCGGATGAGTGGAGGAGTGGAGGTGCGGAGGAGAGCGGAAGCCCGGCCCACATTTCGCCTGAGTCCCGCGGATTGGGAGTACCAGGGCCTGGAGCCTGATTCGCTTATGGCAAGCAGTTCAGGAGTACTAGGGCCCAAAGCGGAGGAGCAGAGGAGCGGAGGAGCGGAGGAGCGGAGGAGCGGAGGAGCGGAGGAGCGGAGGAGCGGAGGAGCGGAGGAGCGGAGGAGCGGAGGAGAGCGGAAGCCCGGCCGACAATTCGCCTGAGTCCCGCGGAGAGGGAGTACCAGGGCCTGGAGCCTGATTCGCTTATGTCCAGCAGTTAGGGGGAGTACCAGGGCCTGGAGCCTGATTCGCTTATGGCAAGCAGTTCAGGAGAACCGGGCCCAGAGCGGAGGAGCGGATAAGCGGAGGAGCGGAGGAGAGCGGAAGCCCGGCCGGCAATTTGCCTGAGTCCCGCGGAGAGGGAGTACCAGGTCCTGGAACCTGATTCGCTTATGTCCAGCAGTTCAGGAGTACCAGGGCCACGAGCGGAGGAGCGGAGGAGCAGATGAGCAGAAGAACGTTTAAGCGGTGGAGCGGAGGAGCGGATGAGCGGAGGAGAGCTGAATCCGGCCGACATCTCGCCTGAGTCCCGCGGAAAGGGAGTACCAGGGCCTGGAGCCTGATTCGCTTATGGCAAGCAGTTCAGGAGAACCGGGCCCAGGTGCGGAGGAGCGGAGGAGCGGAGGAGAGCGGAAGCCCGGCCAACAATTCGCCTAAGTCCCACGGAGAGGGAGTACCAGGGCCAGGAGCCTGATTCGCTATGTCCAGCAGTTCAGGAGTACCAGGGCCGGAGCGGAGGAACGGAGGAGCGCAGGAGCGGAGGAGCGGAGGAGCGGAGGAGCGGAGGAGCGGAGGAGCGGATGAGCTGAGGTGAGCGGAAGCCCGGTCGGCAATTCGCCTGAGTCCCGCGGAGAGGGAGTACCAAGTCCTGGAGCCTGATTCGCTTATGTCCAGCAGTTAGGGGGAGTACCAGGGCCGGAGTGGAGGAGCGGAGGAGCGGATGAGCAGAAGAACGTTTAAGCGGTGGAGCGGAGGGGCGGACGAGCGGAATCCGGCCGACATCTCGCCTGAGTCCCGCGGAAAGGGAGTACCAGGGCCTGGAGCCTGATTCGCTTATGGCTAGCAGTTCAGGAGAACCGGGCCCAGAGCGGAGGAGCGGAGGAGCGGAGGAGCGGAGGAGCGGAGGAGCGGAGGAGAGCGGAAGCCCGGCCAACAATTCGCCTAAGTCCCGCGGAGAGGGAGTACCAGGGCCAGGAGCCTGATTCGCTATGTCCAGCAGTTCAGGAGTACCAGGGCCGGAGCGGAGAAACGGAGGAGCGGAGGAGCGGAGGAGCGGAGGAGCGGAGGAGCGGATAAGCGGATGAGCTGAGGAGAGCGGAAGCCCGGCCGACAATTTGCCTGAGTCCCGCGGAGAGGGAGTACCAGGTCCTGGAACCTGATTCGCTTATGTCCAGCAGTTCAGGAGTACCAGGGCCACGAGCGGAGGAGCGGAGGAGCAGATGAGCAGAAGAACGTTTAAGCGGTGGAGCGGAGGAGCGGATGAGCGGAGGAGAGCTGAATCCGGCCGACATCTCGCCTGAGTCCCGCGGAAAGGGAGTACCAGGGCCTGGAGCCTGATTCGCTTATGGCAAGCAGTTCAGGAGAACCGGGCCCAGGTGCGGAGGAGCGGAGGAGCGGAGGAGAGCGGAAGCCCGGCCAACAATTCGCCTAAGTCCCACGGAGAGGGAGTACCAGGGCCAGGAGCCTGATTCGCTATGTCCAGCAGTTCAGGAGTACCAGGGCCGGAGCGGAGGAACGGAGGAGCGCAGGAGCGGAGGAGCGGAGGAGCGGAGGAGCGGAGGAGCGGAGGAGCGGAGGAGCGGATGAGCTGAGGTGAGCGGAAGCCCGGTCGGCAATTCGCCTGAGTCCCGCGGAGAGGGAGTACCAAGTCCTGGAGCCTGATTCGCTTATGTCCAGCAGTTAGGGGGAGTACCAGGGCCGGAGTGGAGGAGCGGAGGAGCGGATGAGCAGAAGAACGTTTAAGCGGTGGAGCGGAGGGGCGGACGAGCGGAATCCGGCCGACATCTCGCCTGAGTCCCGCGGAAAGGGAGTACCAGGGCCTGGAGCCTGATTCGCTTATGGCTAGCAGTTCAGGAGAACCGGGCCCAGAGCGGAGGAGCGGAGGAGCGGAGGAGCGGAGGAGCGGAGGAGCGGAGGAGCGGAGGAGAGCGGAAGCCCGGCCAACAATTCGCCTAAGTCCCGCGGAGAGGGAGTACCAGGGCCAGGAGCCTGATTCGCTATGTCCAGCAGTTCAGGAGTACCAGGGCCGGAGCGGAGAAACGGAGGAGCGGAGGAGCGGAGGAGCGGAGGAGCGGAGGAGCGGATAAGCGGATGAGCTGAGGAGAGCGGAAGCCCGGCCGACAATTTGCCTGAGTCCCGCGGAGAGGGAGTACCAGGTCCTGGAACCTGATTCGCTTATGTCCAGCAGTTCAGGAGTACCAGGGCCAGGAGCGGAGGAGCGGAGGAGCAGATGAGCAGAAGAACGTTTAAGCGGTGGAGCGGAGGAGCGGATGAGCGGAGGAGAGCGGAATCCAGCCGACATCTCGCCTGAGTCCCGCGGAAAGGGAGTACCAGGGCCTGGAGCCTGATTCGCTTATGGCAAGCAGTTCAGGAGAACCGGGCCCAGGTGCGGAGGAGCGGAGGAGCGGAGGAGAGCGGAAGCCCGGCCAACAACTCGCCTAAGTCCCACGGAGAGGGAGTACCAGGGCCAGGAGCCTGATTCGCTATGTCCAGCAGTTCAGGAGTACCAGGGCCGGAGCGGAGGAACGGAGGAGCGCAGGAGCGGAGGAGCGGAGGAGCGGAGGAGCGGAGGAGCGGAGGAGCGGAGGAGCGGAGGAGCGGATGAGCTGAGGTGAGCGGAAGCCCGGTCGGCAATTCGCCTGAGTCCCGCGGAGAGGGAGTACCAAGTCCTGGAGCCTGATTCGCTTATGTCCAGCAGTTCAGTAGTACCAGGGCCAGGAGCGGAGGAGCGGAGGAGCGGATGAGCAAAATAACGTTTAAGCGGTGGAGCGGAGGAGCGGATGAGCGGAGGAGAGCGGAATCCGGCCGACAATTCGCCTGAGTCCAGCGGAGAGGGAGTACTAGGGCCAGAAGCGTGATTTATTGATGTTCAGCAATTCAGGAGTACCAGGCCCAGGTGCGGAGGAGCGGAGGGGCGGATGAGTGGAGGAGCGGAGGTGGGGAGGAAAGCGGAAGACCGGCCCACATTTCGCCTGAGTCCCGCGGATTGGGAGTACCAGTGCCTGGAGCCTGATTCGCTTATGGCAAGGAGTTCAGGAGTGCCAGGGCCCAGAGCGGCGGAGCGGAGGAGCGGAGGGGCGGATGAGGGAGGAGTGGAGGTGCGGAGGAGAGCGGAAGCCCGGCCCACATTTCGCCTGAGTCCCGCGGATTGGGAGTACCAGGGCCTGGAGCCTGATTCGCTTATGGCAAGCAGTTCAGGAGTACCAGGGCCTAGAGCGGAGGAGCGGAGGAGCGGAGGAGCGGAGGAGCGGAGGAGCGGAGAAGCGGAGGAGAGCGGAAGCCCGGCCGACAATTCGCCTTAGTCCCGCGGAGAGGGAGTACCAGGGCCTGGAGCCTGATTCGCTTATGTCCAGCAATTCAGGAGTACCAGGGCCGGAGCGGTGGAGCGGAGGAGCGGAGGAGCGGAGGAGCGGATGAGCGGATGAGCGGATGAGCTGAGGAGAGCGGAAGCCCGGCCGGCAATTCGCCTGAGTCCCACGGAGAAGGAGTACCAGGGCCAAGAACCTGTGTCGCTTATGTCCAGCAGTTCAGGAGTACCAGGGCCAGGAGCGGAGGAGCGGAGGAGCGCAGGAGCGGATGAGCGGATGAGCGGATGAGCGGATGAGCGGATGAGCGGATGAGCGGAGGGGCGGAGTAGCGGAGGAGCGGAGGAGAGCGGAAGGCCGGCCCACATTTCCCCTATGTCCCGCGGATTGGGAGTACCAGGGCTTGGAGCCTGATACACTTATGTCAAGCGGTCCGGAGTACCAGGGCCCGGAGCGGGGGAGCGGAAGAGCGGAGGAGCGGAGGAGAGCGGTAGCCCGGCAAACAATTCGCCTAAGTCCCGCGGAAAGGGAGTACCAGGGCCTGGAGCCTGTTTCGCTTATGTCCAGCAGTTCAGGAGTACCAGGGCCGGAGCGGAGGAGCGGAGGAGTGGAGGAGCGGAGGAGCGGAAGAGAGCGGAAGCCCGGCCCACATTTCGCCTGAGTCCCGCGGATTGGGAGTACCAGGGCCTGGAGCCTGATTCGCTAATGGCAAGCAGTTCAGGAGTACCAGGGCCTAGAGCGGAGGAGCGGAGGAGCGGAGGAGCGGATGAGTGGAGAAGCGGAGGAGAGCGGAAGCCCGGCCAACAATTCGCCTTAGTCCCGCGGAGAGGGAGTACCAGGGCCTGGATCCTGATTCGCTTATGTCCAGCAGTTCAGGAGTACCAGGGCCGGAGCGGTGGAGCGGAGGAGCGGAGGAGCGGAGGAGCGGAGGAGCGGAGGACCGGAGGACCGGAGGAGAGCGGAATCCGGCCGACAATTCGCCTGAGTCCCGCGGAAAGGGAGTACCAGGACCAGAAGCGTGATTTAATGATATCCAGCAGTTCAGGAGTACCAGGGCTGGACCGGAGGAGCGGAGGAGCGGAGGAGAGCGGAGGCCCGGCCGGCAATTCGCCTGAGTCCCGCTTAGAGGGAGTACCAGGGCCTGAAGCGTGATTTAATGATGTTCAACAATTCAGGAGTACCAGGGCCAGGTGCGGAGGAGCTGACGAGCGGAGGGTTGGACGAGTGGAGGAGCGGAGGAGCGGAGGAGAGCGGAAGCCCGGCCCACTTTTTGCCTTAGTCCCGCGGATTGGGAGTACCAGGGCCTGGAGCCTGATATGCCTATGGCAAGCAGTTCAGGAGTACCAGGGCCCAGAGAGGAGGAGCGGAGGAGCGGAGGAGCGGAGGAGCGGAGGAGCGGAGGAGCAGAGGTGAGCGGAAGCCCAGCCGAATATTCGCCTAAATCCCGCGGAAAGGGAGTACCAGGGCCTGGAGCCTGTTTCGCTTATGTCCAGCAGTTCAGGAGTACCAGGGCCGGAGCGGAGGAGCGGAGGAGTGGAGGAGCGGAGGAGCGGAGGAGAGCGGAAGCCCGGCCCACATTTCGCCTGAGTCCCGCGGATTGGGAGTACCAGGGCCTGGAGCCTGATCCGCTTATGGCAAGCAGTTCAGGAGTACCAGGGCCTAGAGCGGAGGAGCGGAGGAGCGGAGGACCGGAGGAGCGGAGAAGCGGAGGAGAGCGGAAGCCCGGCCGACAATTCGCCTTAGTCCCGCGGAGAGGGAGTACCAGGGCCTGGAGCCTGATTCGCTTATGTCCAGCAGTTCAGGAGTACCAGGGCCGGAGCGGTGGAGCGGAGGAGCGGAGGACCGGAGGAGCGGAGGACCGGAGGACCGTAGGAGAGCGGAATCCGGCCGACAATTCGCCTGAGTCCCGCGGAAAGGGAGTACCAGGACCAGAAGCGTGATTTAATGATATCCAGCAGTTCAGGAGTACCAGGGCTGGAGCGGAGGAGCGGAGGAGCGGAGGAGAGCGGAGGCCCGGCCGGCAATTCGCCTGAGTCCCGCTTAGAGGGAGTACCAGGGCCTGAAGCGTGATTTAATGATGTTCAACAATTCAGGAGTACCAGGGCCAGGTGCGGAGGAGCGGACGAGCGGAGGGTTGGATGAGTGGAGGAGCGGAGGAGCGGAGGAGAGCGGAAGCCCGGCCCACTTTTTGCCTTAGTCCCGCGGAAAGGGAGTACCAGGGCCTGGAGCCTGTTTCGCTTATGTCCAGCAGTTCAGGAGTACCAGGGCCGGAGCGGAGGAGCGGAGAAGTGGAGGAGCGGAGGAGCGGAGGAGAGCGGAAGCCAGGCCGAATATTCGCCTAAGTCCCGCGGAAAGGGAGTACCAGGGCCTGGAGCCTGATTCGCTTATGTCCAGCAGTTCAGGAGTACCAGGGCCCGGAGCGGAGGTGCGGAGGAGTGGATGAGAGGAGAAGCGGAGGAGCGGAGGAGTGGAGGAGCGGAGAAGCGGAGGAGCGGAGGAGCGGAGGAGCGGAGGAGCGGAGGTGGGGAGGAGCCGAGGAGCGGAGGAGAACGGAATCCTGCCGACAATTCGCCTGAGTCCCGCGGAAAGGGAGTACCAGGGCCTGAATCGTGATTTAATGATGTTCAGCAATTCAGGAGTACCAGGGCCAGGTGCGGAGGAGCGGAGGAGCGGAGGGGCGGATGAGTGGATGAGCGGAGGAGTGGAGGAGAGCGGAAGCCCGTCCGGCAATTCGCCTGAGTCCCGCGGAGAGGGAGTACCAGGGCCTGGAGCCTGATTCACTTATGTCCAGCAGTTCAGGAGTACCAGGGCCTGGAGCGGAGGATCGGAGGAGCGGAGGAGCGGATGAGCGGATGAGCGGAGGAGCGGATGAGCGGAGGAGCGGAGGAGCGGAGGAGCGGAGGAGAGCGGAAGCCCGGCCCACATTTCCCCTATGTCGCGCGGATCGTGAGTACCACGGCTGGGAGCCTGATTCACTTATGTCAAGCGGTACGGAGTACCAGGGCCCGGAGCGGAAGAGCGGATGACCGGAGGAGCGGAAGAGCGGAGGAGAGCGGAAGCCCGGCCGAATATTCGCCTAAGTCCCGCGGAGAGGGAGTACCAGGGCCTGGAACCTAATTCGCTTATTTCCAGCAGTTCAGGAGTACCAGGGCCAGAACGGAGGAGCGGAGGAGCGGAGGACCGGAGGAGCGGAAGACAGCGGAAGCCCGGCCCACATTTCGCCTGAGTCCCGCGGATTGGGAGTACCAGGGCCTGGAGCCTGATTCGCTAATGGCAAGCAGTTCAGGAGTACCAGGGCCTAGAGCGGAGGAGCGGAGGAGCGGAGGAGCGGATGAGTGGAGAAGCGGAGGAGAGCGGAAGCCCGGCCGACAATTCGCCTTAGTCCCGCGGAGAGGGAGTACCAGGGCCTGGAGCCTGATTCGCTTATGTCCAGCAGTTCAGGAGTACCAGGGCCGGAGCGGTGGAGCGGACGAGCGGAGGGTTGGATGAGTGGAGGAGCGGAGGAGCGGAGGAGAGCGGAAGCCCGGCCCACTTTTTGCCTTAGTCCCGCGGATTGGGAGTACCAGGGCCTGGAGCCTGATCTGCCTATGGCAAGCAGTTCAGGAGTACCAGGGCCCAGAGAGGAGGAGCGGAGGAGCGGAGGAGCGGAGGAGCGGAGGAGCGGAGGTGAGCGGAAGCCCGGCCGAATATTCGCCTAAGTCCCGCGGAAAGGGAGTACCAGGGCCTGGAGCCTGTTTCGCTTATGTCCAGCAGTTCAGGAGTACCAGGGCCGGAGCGGAGGAGCGGAGGAGTGGAGGAGCGGAGGAGCGGAAGAGAGCGGAAGCCCGGCCCACATTTCGCCTGAGTCCCGCGGATTGGGAGTACCAGGGCCTGGAGCCTGATTCGCTAATGGCAAGCAGTTCAGGAGTACCAGGGCCTAGAGCGGAGGAGCGGAGGAGCGGAGGAGCGGATGAGTGGAGAAGCGGAGAAGAGCGGAAGCCCGGCCGACAATTCGCCTTAGTCCCGCGGAGAGGGAGTACCAGGGCCTGAAGCGTGATTTAATGATGTTCAACAATTCAGGAGTACCAGGGCCAGGTGCGGAGGAGCGGACGAGCGGAGGGTTGGATGAGTGGAGGAGCGGAGGAGCGGAGGAGAGCGGAAGCCCGGCCCACTTTTTGCCTTAGTCCCGCGGATTGGGAGTACCAGGGCCTGGAGCCTGATATGCCTATGGCAAGCAGTTCAGGAGTACCAGGGCCCAAAGAGGAGGAGCGGAGGAGCGGAGGAGCGGAGGAGCGGAGGAGCGGAGGTGAGCAGAAGCCCGGCCGACAATTCGCCTTAGTCCCGCGGAGAGGGAGTACCAGGGCCTGGAGCCTGATTCGCTTATGTCCAGCAGTTCAGGAGTACCAGGGCCGGAGCGGTGGAGCGGAGGAGCGGAGGACCGGAGGAGCGGAGGACCGGAGGACCGGAGGAGAGCGGAATCCGGCCGACAATTCGCCTGAGTCCCGCGGAAAGGGAGTACCAGGACCAGAAGCGTGATTTAATGATATCCAGCAGTTCAGGAGTACCAGGGCTGGAGCGGAGGAGCGGAGGAGCGGAGGAGCGGAGGAGAGTGGAGGCCCGGCCGGCAATTCGCCTGAGTCCCGCTTAGAGGGAGTACCAGGGCCTGAAGCGTGATTTAATGATGTTCAACAATTCAGGAGTACCAGGGCCAGGTGCGGAGGAGCGGACGAGCGGAGGGTTGGATGAGTGGAGGAGCGGAGGAGCGGAGGAGAGCGGAAGCCCGGCCCACTTTTTGCCTTAGTCCCGCGGAAAGGGAGTACCAGGGCCTGGAGCCTGTTTCGCTTATGTCCAGCAGTTCAGGAGTACCAGGGCCGGAGCGGAGGAGCGGAGGAGTGGAGGAGCGGACGAGCGGAGGAGAGCGGAAGCCAGGCCGAATATTCGCCTAAGTCCCGCGGAAAGGGAGTACCAGGGCCTGGAGCCTGATTCGCTTATGTCCAGCAGTTCAGGAGTACCAGGGCCCGGAGCGGAGGTGCGGAGGAGTGGATGAGAGGAGAAGCGGAGGAGCGGAGGAGTGGAGGAGCGGAGAAGCGGAGGAGCGGAGGAGCGGAGGAGCGGAGGTGGGGAGGAGCCGAGGAGCGGAGGAGAGCGGAATCCTGCCGACAATTCGCCTGAGTCCCGCGGAAAGGGAGTACCAGGCCCTTTATCGTGATTTAATGATGTTCAGCAATTCAGGAGTACCAGGGCCAGGTGCGGAGGAGCGGAGGAGCGGAGGGGCGGATGAGTGGATGAGCGGAGGAGTGGAGGAGAGCGGAAGCCCGTCCGGCAATTCGCCTGAGTCCCGCGGAGAGGGAGTACCAGGGCCTGGAGCCTGATTCGCTTATGTCCAGCAGTTCAGGAGTACCAGGGCCGGAGCGGTGGAGCGGAGGAGCGGAGGACCGGAGGAGCGGAGGACCGGAGGACCGGAGGAGAGCGGAATCCGGCCGACAATTCGCCTGAGTCCCGCGGAAAGGGAGTACCAGGACCAGAAGCGTGATTTAATGATATCCAGCAGTTCAGGAGTACCAGGGCTGGAGCGGAGGAGCGGAGGAGCGGAGGAGAGCGGAGGCCCGGCCGGCAATTCGCCTGAGTCCCGCTTAGAGGTAGTACCAGGGCCTGAAGCGTGATTTAATGATGTTCAACAATTCAGGAGTACCAGGGCCAGGTGCGGAGGAGCGGACGAGCGGAGGGTTGGATGAGTGGAGGAGCGGAGGAGCGGAGGAGAGCGGAAGCCCGGCCCACTTTTTGCCTTAGTCCCGCGGAAAGGGAGTACCAGGGCCTGGAGCCTGTTTCGCTTATGTCCAGCAGTTCAGGAGTACCAGGGCCGGAGCGGAGGAGCGGAGGAGTGGAGGAGCGGAGGAGCGGAGGAGAGCGGAAGCCAGGCCGAATATTCGCCTAAGTCCCGCGGAAAGGGAGTACCAGGGCCTGGAGCCTGATTCGCTTATTTCCAGCAGTTCAGGAGTACCAGGGCCCGGAGCGGAGGTGCGGAGGAGTGGATGAGAGGAGAAGCGGAGGAGCGGAGGAGTGGAGGAGCGGAGAAGCGGAGGAGCGGAGGAGCGGAGGAGCGGAGGTGGGGAGGAGCCGAGGAGCGGAGGAGAGCGGAATCCTGCCGACAATTCGCCTGAGTCCCGCGGAAAGGGAGTACCAGGGCCTGAATCGTGATTTAATGATGTTCAGCAATTCAGGAGTACCAGGGCCAGGTGCGGAGGAGCGGAGGAGCGGAGGGGCGGATGAGTGGATGAGCGGAGGAGTGGAGGAGAGCGGAAGCCCGTCCGGCAATTCGCCTGAGTCCCGCGGAGAGGGAGTACCAGGGCCTGGAGCCTGATTCACTTATGTCCAGCAGTTCAGGAGTACCAGGGCCTGGAGCGGAGGATCGAAGGAGCGGAGGAGCGGATGAGCGGATGAGCGGAGGAGCGGATGAGCGGAGGAGCGGAGGAGCGGAGGAGCGGAGGAGAGCGGAAGCCCGGCCCACATTTCCCCTATGTCGCGCGGATTGTGAGTACCAGGGCTGGGAGCCTGATTCACTTATGTCAAGCGGTCCGGAGTACCAGGGCCCGGAGCGGATGAGCGGATGACCGGAGGAGCGGAAGAGCGGAGGAGAGCGGAAGCCCGGCCAAAAATTCGCCTAAGTCCCGCGGAGAGGGAGTACCAGGGCCTGGAACCTAATTCGCTTATGTCCAGCAGTTCAGGAGTACCAGGGCCTGAAGCGGATGAGCAGAGGAGAGGCGGAGAGCAGAAGCCCGGCCCGGTTCGGGATTTCCAGGGTCCAAAGCGGGGGAGCAAAGAAGCGGAGGGGGGGAGGAGAGCAGAAGAGCAGAAGACTGGCCCGGAATTCACCGAAGTCCCGCATATCGGGAGTTCAAGGGCCCGGAGCGGAAGAGAGGAGGAGCGGAGGAGCGGAGGAGCGGGGGAGCGGAGGAGCGGAGGAGCGGAGGAGCGGAGGAGCGGAGGAGAGCGGAAGCCCGGCCAACAATTCGCCTGAGTCCCGCGGAGAGGGGGTACCAGGGCCTGGAGCCTGATTCGCTTATGTCCAGCAGTTCAGGAGTACCAGGGTCAGGAGCGGAGGAGCGGAGGAGCGGATGAGCAGAAGAACGTTTAAGCGGTGGAGCGGAGGAGCGGATGAGCGGAGGAGAGTGGAATCCGGCCGACATCTCGCCTGAGTCCCGCGGAAAGGGAGTCCCAGGGCCTGGAGCCTGATTCGCTTATGGCAAGCAGTTCAGGAGAACCGGGCCCAGAGCGGAGGAGCGGAGGAGCGGAGGAGCGGAGGAGCGGAGGAGCGGAGGAGAGCGGAAACCCGGCCAACAATTCGCCTAAGTCCCGCGGAGAGGGAGTACCAGGGCCTGGAGCCTGATTTGCTATGTCCAGCAGTTCAGGAGTACCAGGGCCGGAGCAAAGGAGCGGAGGAGCGGAGGAGCGGAGGAGCGGAGGAGCGGAGGAGCGGATAAGCGAATGAGCTGAGGAGAGCGGAAGCCCGGCCGGCAATTCGCCTTAGTCCCGCGGAGAGGGAGTACCAGGTCCTGGAGCCTGATTCGCTTATGTCCAGCAGTTCAGGAGTACCAGGGCCAGGAGCGGAGGAGCGGAGGAGCGGAGGAGCGGATGAGCAAAATAACGTTTAAGCGGTGGAGCGGAGGAGCGGATGAGCGGAGGAGAGCGGAATCCGGCCGACAATTCGCCTGAGTCCCGCGGAAAGGGAGTACCAGGGCCAGAAGCGTGATTTAATGATGTTCAGCAATTCAGGAGTACCAGGCCGAGGTGCAGAGGAGCGGAGGGGCGGATGAGTGGAGGAGCGGAGGTGGGGGGGGGAGCGGAAGACCGGCCCACATTTCGCCTGAGTCCCGCGGATTGGGAGTACCAGGGCCTGGAGCCTGATTCGCTTATGGCAAGCAGTTCAGGAGTACCAGGGCCCAGAGCGGCGGAGCGGAGGAGCGGAGGAGCGGAGGAGCGGAGGAGCGGAGGGGCGGATGAGTGGAGGAGTGGAGGTGCGGAGGAGAGCGGAAGCCCGGCCCACATTTCGCCTGAGTCCCGCGGATTGGGAGTACCAGGGCCTGGAGCCTGATTCGCTTATGGCAAGCAGTTCAGGAGTACTAGGGCCCAAAGCGGAGGAGCAGAGGAGCGGAGGAGCGGAGGAGCGGAGGAGCGGAGGAGCGGAGGAGCGGAGGAGCGGAGGAGCGGAGGAGCGGAGGAGCGGAGGAGAGCGGAAGCCCGGCCGACAATTCGCCTGAGTCCCGCGGAGAGGGAGTACCAGGGCCTGGAGCCTGATTCGCTTATGTCCAGCAGTTAGGGGGAGTACCAGGGCCTGGAGCCTGATTCGCTTATGGCAAGCAGTTCAGGAGAACCGGGCCCAGAGCGGAGGAGCGGATAAGCGGAGGAGCGGAGGAGAGCGGAAGCCCGGCCGGCAATTTGCCTGAGTCCCGCGGAGAGGGAGTACCAGGTCCTGGAACCTGATTCGCTTATGTCCAGCAGTTCAGGAGTACCAGGGCCACGAGCGGAGGAGCGGAGGAGCAGATGAGCAGAAGAACGTTTAAGCGGTGGAGCGGAGGAGCGGATGAGCGGAGGAGAGCTGAATCCGGCCGACATCTCGCCTGAGTCCCGCGGAAAGGGAGTACCAGGGCCTGGAGCCTGATTCGCTTATGGCAAGCAGTTCAGGAGAACCGGGCCCAGGTGCGGAGGAGCGGAGGAGCGGAGGAGAGCGGAAGCCCGGCCAACAATTCGCCTAAGTCCCACGGAGAGGGAGTACCAGGGCCAGGAGCCTGATTCGCTATGTCCAGCAGTTCAGGAGTACCAGGGCCGGAGCGGAGGAACGGAGGAGCGCAGGAGCGGAGGAGCGGAGGAGCGGAGGAGCGGAGGAGCGGAGGAGCGGATGAGCTGAGGTGAGCGGAAGCCCGGTCGGCAATTCGCCTGAGTCCCGCGGAGAGGGAGTACCAAGTCCTGGAGCCTGATTCGCTTATGTCCAGCAGTTAGGGGGAGTACCAGGGCCGGAGTGGAGGAGCGGAGGAGCGGATGAGCAGAAGAACGTTTAAGCGGTGGAGCGGAGGGGCGGACGAGCGGAATCCGGCCGACATCTCGCCTGAGTCCCGCGGAAAGGGAGTACCAGGGCCTGGAGCCTGATTCGCTTATGGCTAGCAGTTCAGGAGAACCGGGCCCAGAGCGGAGGAGCGGAGGAGCGGAGGAGCGGAGGAGCGGAGGAGCGGAGGAGAGCGGAAGCCCGGCCAACAATTCGCCTAAGTCCCGCGGAGAGGGAGTACCAGGGCCAGGAGCCTGATTCGCTATGTCCAGCAGTTCAGGAGTACCAGGGCCGGAGCGGAGAAACGGAGGAGCGGAGGAGCGGAGGAGCGGAGGAGCGGAGGAGCGGATAAGCGGATGAGCTGAGGAGAGCGGAAGCCCGGCCGACAATTTGCCTGAGTCCCGCGGAGAGGGAGTACCAGGTCCTGGAACCTGATTCGCTTATGTCCAGCAGTTCAGGAGTACCAGGGCCACGAGCGGAGGAGCGGAGGAGCAGATGAGCAGAAGAACGTTTAAGCGGTGGAGCGGAGGAGCGGATGAGCGGAGGAGAGCTGAATCCGGCCGACATCTCGCCTGAGTCCCGCGGAAAGGGAGTACCAGGGCCTGGAGCCTGATTCGCTTATGGCAAGCAGTTCAGGAGAACCGGGCCCAGGTGCGGAGGAGCGGAGGAGCGGAGGAGAGCGGAAGCCCGGCCAACAATTCGCCTAAGTCCCACGGAGAGGGAGTACCAGGGCCAGGAGCCTGATTCGCTATGTCCAGCAGTTCAGGAGTACCAGGGCCGGAGCGGAGGAACGGAGGAGCGCAGGAGCGGAGGAGCGGAGGAGCGGAGGAGCGGAGGAGCGGAGGAGCGGAGGAGCGGATGAGCTGAGGTGAGCGGAAGCCCGGTCGGCAATTCGCCTGAGTCCCGCGGAGAGGGAGTACCAAGTCCTGGAGCCTGATTCGCTTATGTCCAGCAGTTAGGGGGAGTACCAGGGCCGGAGTGGAGGAGCGGAGGAGCGGATGAGCAGAAGAACGTTTAAGCGGTGGAGCGGAGGGGCGGACGAGCGGAATCCGGCCGACATCTCGCCTGAGTCCCGCGGAAAGGGAGTACCAGGGCCTGGAGCCTGATTCGCTTATGGCTAGCAGTTCAGGAGAACCGGGCCCAGAGCGGAGGAGCGGAGGAGCGGAGGAGCGGAGGAGCGGAGGAGCGGAGGAGCGGAGGAGAGCGGAAGCCCGGCCAACAATTCGCCTAAGTCCCGCGGAGAGGGAGTACCAGGGCCAGGAGCCTGATTCGCTATGTCCAGCAGTTCAGGAGTACCAGGGCCGGAGCGGAGAAACGGAGGAGCGGAGGAGCGGAGGAGCGGAGGAGCGGAGGAGCGGATAAGCGGATGAGCTGAGGAGAGCGGAAGCCCGGCCGACAATTTGCCTGAGTCCCGCGGAGAGGGAGTACCAGGTCCTGGAACCTGATTCGCTTATGTCCAGCAGTTCAGGAGTACCAGGGCCAGGAGCGGAGGAGCGGAGGAGCAGATGAGCAGAAGAACGTTTAAGCGGTGGAGCGGAGGAGCGGATGAGCGGAGGAGAGCGGAATCCAGCCGACATCTCGCCTGAGTCCCGCGGAAAGGGAGTACCAGGGCCTGGAGCCTGATTCGCTTATGGCAAGCAGTTCAGGAGAACCGGGCCCAGGTGCGGAGGAGCGGAGGAGCGGAGGAGAGCGGAAGCCCGGCCAACAACTCGCCTAAGTCCCACGGAGAGGGAGTACCAGGGCCAGGAGCCTGATTCGCTATGTCCAGCAGTTCAGGAGTACCAGGGCCGGAGCGGAGGAACGGAGGAGCGCAGGAGCGGAGGAGCGGAGGAGCGGAGGAGCGGAGGAGCGGAGGAGCGGAGGAGCGGAGGAGCGGATGAGCTGAGGTGAGCGGAAGCCCGGTCGGCAATTCGCCTGAGTCCCGCGGAGAGGGAGTACCAAGTCCTGGAGCCTGATTCGCTTATGTCCAGCAGTTCAGTAGTACCAGGGCCAGGAGCGGAGGAGCGGAGGAGCGGATGAGCAAAATAACGTTTAAGCGGTGGAGCGGAGGAGCGGATGAGCGGAGGAGAGCGGAATCCGGCCGACAATTCGCCTGAGTCCAGCGGAGAGGGAGTACTAGGGCCAGAAGCGTGATTTATTGATGTTCAGCAATTCAGGAGTACCAGGCCCAGGTGCGGAGGAGCGGAGGGGCGGATGAGTGGAGGAGCGGAGGTGGGGAGGAAAGCGGAAGACCGGCCCACATTTCGCCTGAGTCCCGCGGATTGGGAGTACCAGTGCCTGGAGCCTGATTCGCTTATGGCAAGGAGTTCAGGAGTGCCAGGGCCCAGAGCGGCGGAGCGGAGGAGCGGAGGGGCGGATGAGGGAGGAGTGGAGGTGCGGAGGAGAGCGGAAGCCCGGCCCACATTTCGCCTGAGTCCCGCGGATTGGGAGTACCAGGGCCTGGAGCCTGATTCGCTTATGGCAAGCAGTTCAGGAGTACCAGGGCCTAGAGCGGAGGAGCGGAGGAGCGGAGGAGCGGAGGAGCGGAGGAGCGGAGAAGCGGAGGAGAGCGGAAGCCCGGCCGACAATTCGCCTTAGTCCCGCGGAGAGGGAGTACCAGGGCCTGGAGCCTGATTCGCTTATGTCCAGCAATTCAGGAGTACCAGGGCCGGAGCGGTGGAGCGGAGGAGCGGAGGAGCGGAGGAGCGGATGAGCGGATGAGCGGATGAGCTGAGGAGAGCGGAAGCCCGGCCGGCAATTCGCCTGAGTCCCACGGAGAAGGAGTACCAGGGCCAAGAACCTGTGTCGCTTATGTCCAGCAGTTCAGGAGTACCAGGGCCAGGAGCGGAGGAGCGGAGGAGCGCAGGAGCGGATGAGCGGATGAGCGGATGAGCGGATGAGCGGATGAGCGGATGAGCGGAGGGGCGGAGTAGCGGAGGAGCGGAGGAGAGCGGAAGGCCGGCCCACATTTCCCCTATGTCCCGCGGATTGGGAGTACCAGGGCTTGGAGCCTGATACACTTATGTCAAGCGGTCCGGAGTACCAGGGCCCGGAGCGGGGGAGCGGAAGAGCGGAGGAGCGGAGGAGAGCGGTAGCCCGGCAAACAATTCGCCTAAGTCCCGCGGAAAGGGAGTACCAGGGCCTGGAGCCTGTTTCGCTTATGTCCAGCAGTTCAGGAGTACCAGGGCCGGAGCGGAGGAGCGGAGGAGTGGAGGAGCGGAGGAGCGGAAGAGAGCGGAAGCCCGGCCCACATTTCGCCTGAGTCCCGCGGATTGGGAGTACCAGGGCCTGGAGCCTGATTCGCTAATGGCAAGCAGTTCAGGAGTACCAGGGCCTAGAGCGGAGGAGCGGAGGAGCGGAGGAGCGGATGAGTGGAGAAGCGGAGGAGAGCGGAAGCCCGGCCAACAATTCGCCTTAGTCCCGCGGAGAGGGAGTACCAGGGCCTGGATCCTGATTCGCTTATGTCCAGCAGTTCAGGAGTACCAGGGCCGGAGCGGTGGAGCGGAGGAGCGGAGGAGCGGAGGAGCGGAGGAGCGGAGGACCGGAGGACCGGAGGAGAGCGGAATCCGGCCGACAATTCGCCTGAGTCCCGCGGAAAGGGAGTACCAGGACCAGAAGCGTGATTTAATGATATCCAGCAGTTCAGGAGTACCAGGGCTGGACCGGAGGAGCGGAGGAGCGGAGGAGAGCGGAGGCCCGGCCGGCAATTCGCCTGAGTCCCGCTTAGAGGGAGTACCAGGGCCTGAAGCGTGATTTAATGATGTTCAACAATTCAGGAGTACCAGGGCCAGGTGCGGAGGAGCTGACGAGCGGAGGGTTGGACGAGTGGAGGAGCGGAGGAGCGGAGGAGAGCGGAAGCCCGGCCCACTTTTTGCCTTAGTCCCGCGGATTGGGAGTACCAGGGCCTGGAGCCTGATATGCCTATGGCAAGCAGTTCAGGAGTACCAGGGCCCAGAGAGGAGGAGCGGAGGAGCGGAGGAGCGGAGGAGCGGAGGAGCGGAGGAGCAGAGGTGAGCGGAAGCCCAGCCGAATATTCGCCTAAATCCCGCGGAAAGGGAGTACCAGGGCCTGGAGCCTGTTTCGCTTATGTCCAGCAGTTCAGGAGTACCAGGGCCGGAGCGGAGGAGCGGAGGAGTGGAGGAGCGGAGGAGCGGAGGAGAGCGGAAGCCCGGCCCACATTTCGCCTGAGTCCCGCGGATTGGGAGTACCAGGGCCTGGAGCCTGATCCGCTTATGGCAAGCAGTTCAGGAGTACCAGGGCCTAGAGCGGAGGAGCGGAGGAGCGGAGGACCGGAGGAGCGGAGAAGCGGAGGAGAGCGGAAGCCCGGCCGACAATTCGCCTTAGTCCCGCGGAGAGGGAGTACCAGGGCCTGGAGCCTGATTCGCTTATGTCCAGCAGTTCAGGAGTACCAGGGCCGGAGCGGTGGAGCGGAGGAGCGGAGGACCGGAGGAGCGGAGGACCGGAGGACCGTAGGAGAGCGGAATCCGGCCGACAATTCGCCTGAGTCCCGCGGAAAGGGAGTACCAGGACCAGAAGCGTGATTTAATGATATCCAGCAGTTCAGGAGTACCAGGGCTGGAGCGGAGGAGCGGAGGAGCGGAGGAGAGCGGAGGCCCGGCCGGCAATTCGCCTGAGTCCCGCTTAGAGGGAGTACCAGGGCCTGAAGCGTGATTTAATGATGTTCAACAATTCAGGAGTACCAGGGCCAGGTGCGGAGGAGCGGACGAGCGGAGGGTTGGATGAGTGGAGGAGCGGAGGAGCGGAGGAGAGCGGAAGCCCGGCCCACTTTTTGCCTTAGTCCCGCGGAAAGGGAGTACCAGGGCCTGGAGCCTGTTTCGCTTATGTCCAGCAGTTCAGGAGTACCAGGGCCGGAGCGGAGGAGCGGAGAAGTGGAGGAGCGGAGGAGCGGAGGAGAGCGGAAGCCAGGCCGAATATTCGCCTAAGTCCCGCGGAAAGGGAGTACCAGGGCCTGGAGCCTGATTCGCTTATGTCCAGCAGTTCAGGAGTACCAGGGCCCGGAGCGGAGGTGCGGAGGAGTGGATGAGAGGAGAAGCGGAGGAGCGGAGGAGTGGAGGAGCGGAGAAGCGGAGGAGCGGAGGAGCGGAGGAGCGGAGGAGCGGAGGTGGGGAGGAGCCGAGGAGCGGAGGAGAACGGAATCCTGCCGACAATTCGCCTGAGTCCCGCGGAAAGGGAGTACCAGGGCCTGAATCGTGATTTAATGATGTTCAGCAATTCAGGAGTACCAGGGCCAGGTGCGGAGGAGCGGAGGAGCGGAGGGGCGGATGAGTGGATGAGCGGAGGAGTGGAGGAGAGCGGAAGCCCGTCCGGCAATTCGCCTGAGTCCCGCGGAGAGGGAGTACCAGGGCCTGGAGCCTGATTCACTTATGTCCAGCAGTTCAGGAGTACCAGGGCCTGGAGCGGAGGATCGGAGGAGCGGAGGAGCGGATGAGCGGATGAGCGGAGGAGCGGATGAGCGGAGGAGCGGAGGAGCGGAGGAGCGGAGGAGAGCGGAAGCCCGGCCCACATTTCCCCTATGTCGCGCGGATCGTGAGTACCACGGCTGGGAGCCTGATTCACTTATGTCAAGCGGTACGGAGTACCAGGGCCCGGAGCGGAAGAGCGGATGACCGGAGGAGCGGAAGAGCGGAGGAGAGCGGAAGCCCGGCCGAATATTCGCCTAAGTCCCGCGGAGAGGGAGTACCAGGGCCTGGAACCTAATTCGCTTATTTCCAGCAGTTCAGGAGTACCAGGGCCAGAACGGAGGAGCGGAGGAGCGGAGGACCGGAGGAGCGGAAGACAGCGGAAGCCCGGCCCACATTTCGCCTGAGTCCCGCGGATTGGGAGTACCAGGGCCTGGAGCCTGATTCGCTAATGGCAAGCAGTTCAGGAGTACCAGGGCCTAGAGCGGAGGAGCGGAGGAGCGGAGGAGCGGATGAGTGGAGAAGCGGAGGAGAGCGGAAGCCCGGCCGACAATTCGCCTTAGTCCCGCGGAGAGGGAGTACCAGGGCCTGGAGCCTGATTCGCTTATGTCCAGCAGTTCAGGAGTACCAGGGCCGGAGCGGTGGAGCGGACGAGCGGAGGGTTGGATGAGTGGAGGAGCGGAGGAGCGGAGGAGAGCGGAAGCCCGGCCCACTTTTTGCCTTAGTCCCGCGGATTGGGAGTACCAGGGCCTGGAGCCTGATCTGCCTATGGCAAGCAGTTCAGGAGTACCAGGGCCCAGAGAGGAGGAGCGGAGGAGCGGAGGAGCGGAGGAGCGGAGGAGCGGAGGTGAGCGGAAGCCCGGCCGAATATTCGCCTAAGTCCCGCGGAAAGGGAGTACCAGGGCCTGGAGCCTGTTTCGCTTATGTCCAGCAGTTCAGGAGTACCAGGGCCGGAGCGGAGGAGCGGAGGAGTGGAGGAGCGGAGGAGCGGAAGAGAGCGGAAGCCCGGCCCACATTTCGCCTGAGTCCCGCGGATTGGGAGTACCAGGGCCTGGAGCCTGATTCGCTAATGGCAAGCAGTTCAGGAGTACCAGGGCCTAGAGCGGAGGAGCGGAGGAGCGGAGGAGCGGATGAGTGGAGAAGCGGAGAAGAGCGGAAGCCCGGCCGACAATTCGCCTTAGTCCCGCGGAGAGGGAGTACCAGGGCCTGAAGCGTGATTTAATGATGTTCAACAATTCAGGAGTACCAGGGCCAGGTGCGGAGGAGCGGACGAGCGGAGGGTTGGATGAGTGGAGGAGCGGAGGAGCGGAGGAGAGCGGAAGCCCGGCCCACTTTTTGCCTTAGTCCCGCGGATTGGGAGTACCAGGGCCTGGAGCCTGATATGCCTATGGCAAGCAGTTCAGGAGTACCAGGGCCCAAAGAGGAGGAGCGGAGGAGCGGAGGAGCGGAGGAGCGGAGGAGCGGAGGTGAGCAGAAGCCCGGCCGACAATTCGCCTTAGTCCCGCGGAGAGGGAGTACCAGGGCCTGGAGCCTGATTCGCTTATGTCCAGCAGTTCAGGAGTACCAGGGCCGGAGCGGTGGAGCGGAGGAGCGGAGGACCGGAGGAGCGGAGGACCGGAGGACCGGAGGAGAGCGGAATCCGGCCGACAATTCGCCTGAGTCCCGCGGAAAGGGAGTACCAGGACCAGAAGCGTGATTTAATGATATCCAGCAGTTCAGGAGTACCAGGGCTGGAGCGGAGGAGCGGAGGAGCGGAGGAGCGGAGGAGAGTGGAGGCCCGGCCGGCAATTCGCCTGAGTCCCGCTTAGAGGGAGTACCAGGGCCTGAAGCGTGATTTAATGATGTTCAACAATTCAGGAGTACCAGGGCCAGGTGCGGAGGAGCGGACGAGCGGAGGGTTGGATGAGTGGAGGAGCGGAGGAGCGGAGGAGAGCGGAAGCCCGGCCCACTTTTTGCCTTAGTCCCGCGGAAAGGGAGTACCAGGGCCTGGAGCCTGTTTCGCTTATGTCCAGCAGTTCAGGAGTACCAGGGCCGGAGCGGAGGAGCGGAGGAGTGGAGGAGCGGACGAGCGGAGGAGAGCGGAAGCCAGGCCGAATATTCGCCTAAGTCCCGCGGAAAGGGAGTACCAGGGCCTGGAGCCTGATTCGCTTATGTCCAGCAGTTCAGGAGTACCAGGGCCCGGAGCGGAGGTGCGGAGGAGTGGATGAGAGGAGAAGCGGAGGAGCGGAGGAGTGGAGGAGCGGAGAAGCGGAGGAGCGGAGGAGCGGAGGAGCGGAGGTGGGGAGGAGCCGAGGAGCGGAGGAGAGCGGAATCCTGCCGACAATTCGCCTGAGTCCCGCGGAAAGGGAGTACCAGGCCCTTTATCGTGATTTAATGATGTTCAGCAATTCAGGAGTACCAGGGCCAGGTGCGGAGGAGCGGAGGAGCGGAGGGGCGGATGAGTGGATGAGCGGAGGAGTGGAGGAGAGCGGAAGCCCGTCCGGCAATTCGCCTGAGTCCCGCGGAGAGGGAGTACCAGGGCCTGGAGCCTGATTCGCTTATGTCCAGCAGTTCAGGAGTACCAGGGCCGGAGCGGTGGAGCGGAGGAGCGGAGGACCGGAGGAGCGGAGGACCGGAGGACCGGAGGAGAGCGGAATCCGGCCGACAATTCGCCTGAGTCCCGCGGAAAGGGAGTACCAGGACCAGAAGCGTGATTTAATGATATCCAGCAGTTCAGGAGTACCAGGGCTGGAGCGGAGGAGCGGAGGAGCGGAGGAGAGCGGAGGCCCGGCCGGCAATTCGCCTGAGTCCCGCTTAGAGGTAGTACCAGGGCCTGAAGCGTGATTTAATGATGTTCAACAATTCAGGAGTACCAGGGCCAGGTGCGGAGGAGCGGACGAGCGGAGGGTTGGATGAGTGGAGGAGCGGAGGAGCGGAGGAGAGCGGAAGCCCGGCCCACTTTTTGCCTTAGTCCCGCGGAAAGGGAGTACCAGGGCCTGGAGCCTGTTTCGCTTATGTCCAGCAGTTCAGGAGTACCAGGGCCGGAGCGGAGGAGCGGAGGAGTGGAGGAGCGGAGGAGCGGAGGAGAGCGGAAGCCAGGCCGAATATTCGCCTAAGTCCCGCGGAAAGGGAGTACCAGGGCCTGGAGCCTGATTCGCTTATTTCCAGCAGTTCAGGAGTACCAGGGCCCGGAGCGGAGGTGCGGAGGAGTGGATGAGAGGAGAAGCGGAGGAGCGGAGGAGTGGAGGAGCGGAGAAGCGGAGGAGCGGAGGAGCGGAGGAGCGGAGGTGGGGAGGAGCCGAGGAGCGGAGGAGAGCGGAATCCTGCCGACAATTCGCCTGAGTCCCGCGGAAAGGGAGTACCAGGGCCTGAATCGTGATTTAATGATGTTCAGCAATTCAGGAGTACCAGGGCCAGGTGCGGAGGAGCGGAGGAGCGGAGGGGCGGATGAGTGGATGAGCGGAGGAGTGGAGGAGAGCGGAAGCCCGTCCGGCAATTCGCCTGAGTCCCGCGGAGAGGGAGTACCAGGGCCTGGAGCCTGATTCACTTATGTCCAGCAGTTCAGGAGTACCAGGGCCTGGAGCGGAGGATCGAAGGAGCGGAGGAGCGGATGAGCGGATGAGCGGAGGAGCGGATGAGCGGAGGAGCGGAGGAGCGGAGGAGCGGAGGAGAGCGGAAGCCCGGCCCACATTTCCCCTATGTCGCGCGGATTGTGAGTACCAGGGCTGGGAGCCTGATTCACTTATGTCAAGCGGTCCGGAGTACCAGGGCCCGGAGCGGATGAGCGGATGACCGGAGGAGCGGAAGAGCGGAGGAGAGCGGAAGCCCGGCCAAAAATTCGCCTAAGTCCCGCGGAGAGGGAGTACCAGGGCCTGGAACCTAATTCGCTTATGTCCAGCAGTTCAGGAGTACCAGGGCCAGAACAGAGGAGCGGAGGAGCGGAGGAGCGAAGGTGCGGAGGAGAGCGGAAGCCCGGCCGGCAATTCGCCTGAGTCCCGCGGAGAGGGAGTACCAGGACCTGGAGCCTGATTCGCTTATGTCTAGCAGTTCAGGAGTACCAGGGCCTGAAGCGGAGGAGCGGCGGAGCGGATGAGAGGAGAAGCGGAGGAGAGCGGAAGCCCGGCCGACAATTCGCCTAAGTCCCGCGGATTGGGAGTACCAGGGCCCGGAATGGGGGAGCGGAGGAGCAGATGAGCAGAAGAGCGGAGGAGCGGAAGAGCGGAGGAGCGGAGGAGCGGATGAGCGGCGGAGCGGAGGTGAGCAGAAGCCCGGCCGAAAATTCGCCTAAGTCCCGCGGAGAGGGAGTACCAAGGCCTGGTACCTGATTCGATTATGTCTAACAGTTCAGGAGTACCAGGGCCCGGAGCGGAGGAGCGGATGAGCAGAAGAACGTTTAAGTGGTGGAGCGGAGGAGCGGATGAGCGGAGGAGAGCGGAATCCGGCCGACAATTTGCCTGAGTCCCGCGGAAAAGGAGTACCAGGGCCTGGAGCCTGAATAGCTTATGTCCTGCGGTTCCGGAGTACCAGGGCCCACAGCGGAGGAGCGGAGGAGCGGATGAGCGGATGAGCTTAGGAGAGCGGAAGCCCGGTCGACAATTCGCCTGACTCCAGCGGAGAGGGAGTACCAGGGCCATAAACGTGATTTAATGATGTTCAGCAATGCAGGTGTACCAGGGCCAGGTGCGGAGGAGCGAAGGAGCGGAGGGGCGGATGAGTGGAGGACCGGATGAGCGGAGGTGAGCGGAAGCCCGGCCGACAATTCGCCTAAGTCCCGCGGAGAAGGAGTACCAGGGCCTTGAGCCTGATTCGCTTATGTCCAGCAGTTCAGGAGTACCAGGGCCGGAACAGAGGAGCGGAGGAGCGGAGGAGCGGAGGAGCGGAGGAGCGGAGGACCGGAGGAGCGGAGGAGAGCGGAATCCGGCCGACAATTCGCCTGAGTCCCGCGGAAAGGGAGTACCAGGACCAGAAGCGTGATTTAATGATATCCAGCAGTTCAGGAGTACCAGGGCTGGACCGGAGGAGCGGAGGAGCGGAGGAGAGCGGAGGCCCGGCCGGCAATTCGCCTGAGTCCCGCTAAGAGGGAGTACCAGGGCCTGAAGCGTGATTTAATGATGTTCAACAATTCAGGAGTACCAGGGCCAGGTGCGGAGGAGCGGACGAGCGGAGGGTTGGATGAGTGGAGGAGCGGAGGAGCGGAGGAGAGCGGAAGCCCGGCCCACTTTTTGCCTTAGTCCCGCGGATTGGGAGTACCAGGGCCTGGAGCCTGATATGCCTATGGCAAGCAGTTCAGGAGTACCAGGGCCCAGAGAGGAGGAGCGGAGGAGCGGAGGAGCGGAGGAGCGGAGGTGAGCGGAAGCCCGGCCGAATATTCGCCTAAGTCCCGCGGAAAGGGAGTACCAGGGCCTGGAGCCTGTTTCGCTTATGTCCAGCAGTTCAGGAGTACCAGGGCCGGAGCGGAGGAGCGGAGGAGTGGAGGAGCGGATGAGCGGAGGAGAGCGGAAGCCCGGCCCACATTTCGCCTGAGTCCCGCGGATTGGGAGTACCAGGGCCTGGAGCCTGATTCGCTAATGGCAAGCAGTTCAGGAGTACCAGGGCCTAGAGCGGAGGAGCGGAGGAGCGGAGGAGCGGAGGAGCGGAGAAGCGGAGGAGAGCGGAAGCCCGGCCGACAATTCGCCTTAGTCCCGCGGAGAGGGAGTACCAGGGCCTGGAGCCTGATTCGCTTATGTCCAGCAGTTCAGGAGTACCAGGGCCGGAGCGGTGGAGCGGAGGAGCGGAGGACCGGAGGACCGGAGGACCGGAGGACCGGAGGACCGGAGGACCGGAGGAGAGCGGAATCCGGCCGACAATTCGCCTGAGTCCCGCGGAAAGGGAGTACCAGGACCAGAAGCGTGATTTAATGATATCCAGCAGTTCAGGAGTACCAGGGCTGGACCGGAGGAACGGAGGAGCGGAGGAGAGCGGAGGCCCGGCCGGCAATTCGCCTGAGTCCCGCTTAGAGGGAGTACCAGGGCCTGAGGCGTGATTTAATGATGTTCAACAATTCAGGAGTACCAGGGCCAGGTGCGGAGGAGCGGACGCGCGGAGGGTTGGATGAGTGGAGGAGCGGAGGAGCGGAGGAGAGCGGAAGCCCGGCCCACTTTTTGCCTTAGTCCCGCGGATTGGGAGTACCAGGGCCTGGAGCCTGATATGCCTATGGCAAGCAGTTCAGGAGTACCAGGGCCCAGAGAGGAGGAGCGGAGGAGCGGAGGAGCGGAGGAGCGGAGGAGCGGAGGTGAGCGGAAGCCCGGCCGAATATTCGCCTAAGTCCCGCGGAAAGGGAGTACCAGGGCCTGGAGCCTGTTTCGCTTATGTCCAGCAGTTCAGGAGTACCAGGGCCAGAGCGGAGGAGCGGAGGAGTGGAGGAGCGGAGGAGCGGAGGAGAGCGGAAGCCCGGCCCACATTTCGCCTGAGTCCCGCGGATTGGGAGTACCAGGGCCTGGAGCCTGATTCGCTTATGGCAAGCAGTTCAGGAGTACCAGGGCCTAGAGCGGAGGAGCGGAGGAGCGGAGGAGCGGAGAAGCGGAGGAGAGCGGAAGCCCGGCCGACAATTCGCCTTAGTCCCGCGGAGAGGGAGTACCAGGGCCTGGAGCCTGATTCGCTTATGTCCAGCAGTTCAGGAGTACCAGGGCCGGAGCGGTGGAGCGGAGGAGCGGAGGACCGGAGGAGCGGAGGACCGGAGGACCGGAGGACCCGAGGAGAGCGGAATCCGGCCGACAATTCGCCTGAGTCCCGCGGAAAGGGAGTACCAGGACCAGAAGCGTGATTTAATGATATCCAGCAGTTCAGGAGTACCAGGGCTGTAGCGGAGGAGCGGAGGAGCGGAGGAGAGCGGAGGCCCGGCCGGCAATTCGCCTGAGTCCCGCTTAGAGGGAGTACCAGGGCCTGAAGCGTGATTTAATGATGTTCAACAATTCAGGAGTACCAGGGCCAGGTGCGGAGGAGCGGACGAGCGGAGGGTTGGATGAGTGGAGGAGCGGAGGAGCGGAGGAGAGCGGAAGCCCGGCCCACTTTTTGCCTTAGTCCCGCGGAAAGGGAGTACCAGGGCCTGGAGCCTGTTTCGCTTATGTCCAGCAGTTCAGGAGTACCAGGGCCGGAGCGGAGGAGCGGAGGAGAGCGGAAGCCCGGCCGACAATTCGCCTAAGTCCCGCGGATTGGGAGTACCAGGGCCTGGAGCGGGGGAGCGGAGGAGCAGATGAGCAGAGGAGCGGAGGAGCGGAGGTGCGGAGGAGGGGAGAAGCGGAAGAGATCGGAAGCCCAGCCGACAATTCTCCTGAGTCCTGCGGAAAGGGATTAACAGGGCCTTCAGCCTGAATCGCTTATGTCTAGCAGTTCAGGAGTACCAGGGCCCGGAGCGGAGGAGCGGATGAGAGGAGAAGCGGAGGAGAGCGGAAGCCCGGCCGACAATTCGCCTAAGTCCCGCGGATTGGGAGTACCAGGGCCTGGAGCGGGGGAGCGGAGGAGCAGATGAGCAGAAGAGCGGAGGAGCGGAGGAGCGGAGGAGCGGATGAGCGGAGGAGCGGAGGTGAGCGGAAGCCTGGCCGACAATTCGCCTAAGTCACACGGATAGGGAGTACCAGGGCCTTGAGCGGAGGAGCGGGGGAGCGGAGGAGCGGATGAGCGGATGAGCGGAGGAGCGGAGGTGAGCGGAAGCCCGCGGATTGGGAGCACCAGGGCCTGGAGCCTTATATGCCTATGGCAAGCAGTTCAGGAGTACCAGGGCCCAGAGAGGAGGAGCGGAGGAGCGGAGGAGCGGAGGAGCGGAGGAGCGGAGGAGCGGAGGTGAGCGGAAGCCCGGCCGACAATTCGCTTGAGTCCCGCGGAAGGGGAGTACCAGGGTCTGGAGCCTGAATCGCTTATGTCCAGCAGTTCAGGAGTACCAGGGACAGGAGCGGATGAGCGGCAGAGCGGATGAGCGGAAGAACGGAGAAGCGGTGGAGCGGAGGAGCAAAGGAGTGGAGGAGCGGAGGAGCGGAGGAGCGGATGAGAGGAGAAGCGGAAGAGAGCGGAAGCCCGGCCGACAATACACCTGAGTCCCGCGGAGAGGGAGTACCAGGGCCTGGAGCCTGATTCACCCAGGTCCAGCAGTTCAGGAGTACCAGGGCCAGTAGCGGATGAGCGGCGGAGCGGATGAGCGGAAGAACGGAGAAGCGGAGGAGCGGAGGAGCGGAGGAGCGGAGGAGCAGAGGCGCGGAGGAGCGGAGGAGAGTGGAAGCATGGACCACAATATGCCTAAATCCCGGAGAAAGGGAGTACCAGGGCCTGTAGCGTGATTAAATGATGTTCAGCCGTTCAGGAGTACCAGGGCCATTGCGGAGGAGCGGAGGAGCAAAGGAGCGGAGGGGCGGATGAGTGGAGGAGCGGAGGAGAGGGGAAGCACGGTCCACATTTCGCCAGAGTCCCGCGGATTGGGAGTACCAGGGCCTTGAGCAGGTTCACTTATATCCAACGGTCAGGAGTACCAGGAACTTGAGCGGAGGAGCGGAGGAGCGGATGAGAAGAGAAGCGGAGGAGAGCGGAAGCCCGGCCGACAATTCACCTGAGTCCCGCGGAGAGGGAGTACCAGGGCCTGGAGCCTGATTCGCCCAGGTTCAGCAGTTCAGGAGTACCAGGGCCAGCAGCGGATGAGCGGCGGAGCGGATGAGCGGAAGAACGGAGAAGCGGAGGAGCGGAGGAGCGGAGGAGCGGAAGAGCAGAGGAGCGGAGGAGCGGAGGAGAGCGGAAGCCCGTCCGACAATTCGCCTGAGTCCCGCGGAAGGGGAGTACCAGGGTTTGGAGCCTGAATCGCTTATGTCCAGCAGTTCAGGAGTACCAGGGCCAGGAGCGGAGGAGCGGAGGAGCGGAGGAGCGGAGGAGCGGAGGAGCGGAGGACCGGAGGAGCGGAGGAGCGGAGGAGCGGAGAAGCGGAGGAGCGGAGGAGAGGAGGAGCGGAAGAGCGGAGGAGCGGAGGAGTGGAGGAGAGGGGAAGCACGGTCCATATTTCGACAGAGTCCCGCGGATAGGGAGTAACAGGGCCAAGAGCCTGATTCGCTTATGTCCAGCAGTTCTGGAGTACTAAGGCCCGGAGCGGATCAGCGGCGGAGCGGATGAGTGGAAGAACGGAGAAGCGGTGAAGCGGTGGAGCGGAGGAGCGGAGGAGCAGACTTATGTTTCTCTTCTCAAAGGCGGGGAAGCTTTGGGGCAGCAGGACCCCTTAGACTGGCCAATATGAGCCTTCTATGGACATCGCTCTCCCGGACGTATGACCGGGGCTCCCGGACCTCTTGGTACATACTTGTGAATGATTGGATGAGCTAATGTTTGTTTGGTTGTGGATGCTTTTCGGCTAACGCTATTAGCACAGCTATGAAGACTTAAGGTGTGTGTGTGTCTGTGTGTGTGTGTGAGTGTCTTTGTGTGTTTGTGTGAGTGAGGTTGTTTTGGTGGGGGGGGGGGGGTCGCGGACAGGGAGTACCAGTGCCAAGAGCGGATGAGCTGAGGAGCGGAGGAGGGCAGAAGCCCGGCCCGTGATTCGCTTATGTCAAGCGGTTCGGGAATTCCAGGGCCCAAAGCGGAGGAGCGGTGGAGCTGAGCTGTGTGTGTGTCTTTGTGTGTTTGTGTGTCAGTGTGTTCTTGTGTGTGTATGTGTGAGAGTTTATTTAGGTGGAGGGGGGGAGTACCAGGGCCCATAGCGGAAGAGCGGTGGAGCTGAGAAGCGGAGGAGCGGAGTAGCGGAAGTATTGTTTCTCCACTCAGAGGCGGGGAAGCTTGGGGGCAGCAGAACCCCTTAGATGGGCTAATATGAGCATTCTCCGGACATAGATCCCCCGGACGTATGATTGGAGCTCCCGGACCATTGGGCACACACATGTGAATGAGTGGAAGAGCTAATGTTTGTTTAGTTGTGGATGCGTTTCGGCTAATGCTATTAGCACAGCTATGATGAGTTAAGGTGTGCGTGTATGTGTGTGTGTGTGTGTGTGTGTGTGTGAGTGTGTCTGTGTGTGTGTGTGAGAGTTTGTTTAGGTGGGGGGGGGTCGCGGACAGGGAGTACCAGGGCCTCGAGCGGATGAGCTGAGGAGCAGAGGAGGGCATAAGCCCAGCCCGTGATTCCCTTATATCCAGCGGTTCGGGAGTTCCAGGGCCCAAAGCGGAAAAGCGGAGGAGCGGAGAAGCGGAGGAGTGGAGGAGAGCAGAAGCACCTCTCGCAATTCTCCTGAGTTTGCAGGATCGGGAGTACCAGGGCCAATAGCGGAGGAGCGGAGGTGTTGAGAAGCGGAGGAGCGGAGGAGCGATATTATATTTCTCTTCTCAAAGGCGGGGAAGCTTGGGGGCAGCAGGACCCCTTAGACCGGCAAATGTGAGCCTTCTCCGGACATAGATGCCCCGGACGTATGACCGGAGATCCAGGACCTCTGGGCACATACATTTGAATGAGTGGACGAGCTAATGTTTGTTTGGTTGTGGATGCGTTTCGGCTAATGCTATTAGCACAGCTATGATGACTTAAGGTGTGTGTGTGTGTGGGTGTTTGTGTGTTTGTGTGTTTTTGTGTTCTTGTGTGTGTGTGTGTGTTTGTGTGTGTTTGTGGATCGGGAGTACCAGGGCCTATAGCGGAGGAGCGGTGGAGCGGAGAAGCGGACCATTGGGCACACACATGTGAATGAGTGGATGAGCTAATGTTTGTTTGGTTGTGGATGCATTTCGGCTAATGCTATTAGCACAGCTATCATGACTTAATGTGTGTATGTGTGTCAGTGTGTGTGTGTGTGTGAGTGTCTTTGTGTATGTGTGTGATAGTTTGTTTTGGTAGGGGGGGGGGGGGGGGTCACGGACAAGGAGTACCAGGGCACACACCTGTGAATGAGTGGAGGAGCTAATGTTTGTTTGGTTGTGGATGCGTTTCGGCTAAAGCTATTAGCACAGCTATGAAGACTTAAGGTGTGTGTATGAGTGTATATGTGTGTCTGTGTGTGTGTGAGTGTCTTTGTGTGTGTGAGAGGCTCTTTTGGTGGGGGGGGGTCGCGGACAGGGAGTACCATAGGGCACACACATGTGAATGAGTGGATGAGCTAATGTTTGTTTGGTTGTGGATGCGTTTCGGCTAATGCTATTAGCACAGCTATGATGAGTTAAGGTGTGTGTGTATGTGTGTGTGTGTGTG